>NW_027459319.1:0-293760 GCF_050624435.1 Tenrec ecaudatus | reverse complement strand
GTGCTCATTGGGATCGCCAGAGAGCTGTCCAAAAGACATCTTTGTCCCATCTCCACTGAGTCCGATTTTATTGGCCTGGAATGCAGCCTAGGTGCTTGGATTTTTTTCTCTCTCATAAGTTTTTATTGTGAATTAGGTGAAGGTTTACCAAGATCATCAGTTTTTTATTCAACAATTCATACCCATTGTGTTTTATGCCACTTATTGCAATCTCCACAATATAATATGACTTGTTCCACTCCCTACTTATGTCTTCTGTTTCCCTTCCTCCTCTCTTCCTACCCTTCTGAACTTGGGCCTTGGATTAATACTGCCCTTTTGAGATCAAATGGTTTGCTGTTTTCAGGTTTGTGTGCCTCACTTGTGTAATTGCTCCCATTATAGACCAATCTATTATTTGGCTGAATATTGAACCACAGGTAGGAGTTCATTTTCAAACTTAGTGAATAAGGACCATCGTTTCAGAGGTTCTGTTAGTCCCTATCCAGCCAATAAGCCTGGTCTCTTTTATGACTGTGAATTTTGCTTCACTATCTAGGACCTTTGGATGTGATCCCTTTCAAAGAAGTTGGAATTGATAGTTGGAGATCATCTAGTTATTCTGTGCTCAGAGTCATGAAGTCTAATGTTCATGTGGTCCACTCACCACTCTTTCCTCCAGAGTGAGGGTGACAATACTTGCCACCTAGATGGCCACTTGTGAGCTTCTGAAATCCAGCTGCTACTCACCAGCATGGATGTCGAACATAGTCTTTACAGTCTAGGTAATGACAATTGTTCTTGGTGTCCTTCACAACTATAATCCCCAGCCCCCCAGCCCAATAAAGCACTCCCTCCAGTTGTTCGGTTATGCCTAAGGAGTTTTGATAACTTCATCTTCTGTGTGCTCCGGAATATTCAATTCCCTGGATGGTCAGAATGGTCAGTCAGGGCTCAGAATCTTGGTGTTAAGGCTTCTGGTGAGATCCTGGCACATCAGACACAGAGGTTGTGAGGCTAGAGGATGGGCAGAAGGGGATCATACTGAGTCTAACAAGGAAAGAAAAGGAAATGAAGGATATAAGCAATTAAAAGCAAGCGCATAAATAGATACAAATACACAGATGGCCCTTGCAACATTATTCCCAATCTCGCAAACGTGTCAACGGTCTAAATACCCATCAATAGGTGAATGGATAAGTCAAACATGTTGCCTACGGTATATACAATGGACTACTACTCAGCCATAAAGAGAAATGAACTCTTGACACAGGCTACAAGAGGAATGAACCTCATAAGCATTATGCTGAGTGAAATAAATCAGCTTCAAAAAGGACACATTTTGCTTAATTCCACTTACAAAAAATATCTAGGCTAGGAAAATGAATAGAGACAAACATCTCCCAATTGTTTCCAGGGATAGGTAGGAAGGTAAGTATGGTTGTTACATAATGCCATGTCAATTGGACAAATAAGTGAGGTGGAGTCTTTCTTATACCTATATGAGTGTCCTTGGATTTATTTCTCTAGTCAACCCAGCCTAACCCAGTAGGGCCTGGAGGGGAAGTGCCATCCCTGAGACGATACTGAGCTTCCATAAGGGTGATGACATAATTTTGGAATGGGTAAGGATGATATATGAACAACATGCAGAATGCCACTTAATTATAATCTTGTAGAGCGTGGAAGTGACGAATGTTTTGATGCATGTATATTTAGTATGATTTTTAAAGAGTGTATGCAAAAGAGCAATATGGCAAGTCTGTGTTGCCATTTGCTGTTGCTCAGCTAAAAGCGATTCGGGCCTGTGTAGTTCAAAGGGAACCACAGAGGCTCAGGAGGAAAGCTGGTACCATCTCCAACTGAGACTTGTCTGACCAAATGCAGAGTCTCCCTTCAAGTAACTGACAGGTCAGAGGCAGCTCATCTCTGCTGCAGAAGCAATGATTTGTCTCAATTCCCAGACCACTGTCACAGCCATGTCTTGTTGCTCTCGGTGCCCCCCTTCCCCACCACAATAAGTCACTAGAAAGCCATGCTTCATTTAAAAACAAACAAATAAAACCCTTCTGCCTCCATCCTGGCACTGTTTCAGCTTATTTAGCATCATAACATATGTCATCTGTTTCCCTAAACAATCTAACATGGACATGGCACGATGGGACTGATGAGTTAGGCAAATGAGAACCAGCCTGCCCTCTGAACACACACGATGGCATTTGACTTGCTGTCAGTAGATGCTGTCGCGTTTCTTCTCCTCTTTCATGGAAAATAAATACAGAAAAGAATGAGGACATGAAAAGGGCTGCAAGATGTTTAGCTCTGGTCTTTCTAGAAAGTGTAGAAAAAAAGTATGTGACCCCTGCCTGCCTTTAGATGCCCCACTCCTCTGGCAAACAAGGATTGCACAATGACCATGGACAAGACATCTGGATCTGGGGGGAGGATATAACAATTGCCCCCACCAGCAAAGAGTTTCCAGATTTACGGGACTACACAGGCCAGGGAGCAGCTCATAAAAAGAACAAGAAGAATCACAAAGGAGGGTGTGCTCTAGCACCACTTCGTCCAGCTGCAGGCACATGAAGGCAAAGTTTCTTTTGCTTTCAGTCAAGTTTATGATTTCCGCTGCATCCCTTACCAACCAACACCTTCACGAAGATCTAGGTTCTTGGGTTGTTTCGCTCCAGGGCGGACATCTCCTTGGTAAAGCTTTTTGGACAGCTCATGGTCCAAGAATTCCACCTATATGTTTTGAAAGGGGCCACGTTAAAACCCCTGGCTCAGACTTTCAGGACTGGGCACAATACAGCAAACCCACCATGGGGACAGCAGGATTTGGTAACACTCTCATCTCCATCACAACCTGGACCTGGCAAAGCTATTTTCTTCCACTCACCATCTTTCAATCAATATTTACTCAGCTGTTAGTTGCTCCCCAGGCTCAGCATCAGAAAAGTGTTCAAACGTTACCGAATTGTCCATCTAATGGTAGAGGTCTGTGCAAGGGATATGAGAGCAAGAGGCTCAGAGATGATCAGTGGGTAACGAGAGAGGGATTCACCTTTATCATTTGTAGAAAGCCCCTGAGGCTTAGTCACATTGGCAGACTTTCCCTGGAGCAAGCAAATAAAGCTGCTCCCGGCTCAGCTCCATTCCTGATCTGGTCTTGCCATGAGACTATCCAGGCTTTGTCCCAACCCCACGTTCTGGAAACCACGAGTGGAAGGAGGTGAATCTTGGGGATACCATGGAAAAGAATGGGCATTGCACAACACTTCATTGTACTCATATGGAGCTTATGCAAAGGCCAAGAGATAGAACCAGGTGAGACTGTGAACAGGACAAGGTGATACTGCATGGTTTAAAATCAGAAAAGGTGTGCATCAGGGTTGTATCCTTTCACTGTTCTTATTCCATCTGTATGCTGAGCAATTTATACAAGAAGCTGGTCTCTGTGAAAAAGAACATGGCATCAGGATTAGACGAAGACCCATGTAATGTCATTGGGAACATTTTCTCACTAAAAATTTTAGGTCATGGCATCAAAAAAGTGTCATTTTAACCTAAATGGGTTTTTAGACCAGTGAAATAACAGCGAGAGTGAGTCAGCATTGTGCACAGAATTGAGCGATACTGGTTCTTTGGGAAATTCATAATCCAACACTGACACTGCTGAGTTAAAGGATGACAGTGAGGAAGATTCTACACCTGAGCTCTGTGATGGGCCAACGTGGTGCTCTACTCTCTTCAGGAATGGATGAGCCAGCTCCACCAAGATTCCCCTTTACTGGAGCACCTGCTATGTATGTAGACGTTGAACACAAGAACGCTTTGGCGTTCCTACAATGATTTCTGACCGATGAGGTCATCGAAAAAATGATTATGATAGCCCGGAGGTTTACTTTCAGGTTTTAACCCCTCTTCAGTTAATTTCTGTGCATGGGGGAAGGTTTGGGGCTTGCTTCATTTTCCTACATACGGTATCTCAGTTTGTCCAACACCATTTGTTGAGCAAGCAGAATTTGTCCCTTTGGATATTTCTGTGTCCTTTTTCGAAGGCTAGTTTCCTGTTGACTGGTGAATATATGTGTAGCTTTTCTGTTCGTATCCATTGATCTATATACCTCTCAGTGTACCAATACACTGCTCTCCCTTAGGGAAAAACAACAACAAAAGTTGTATGAGCCCCTATATAATGATTTTTTTTAATGGACGATGAACTATTTTCCAGGCCAGCACTATCCTATGTTTGAGCACATTGCTGCAGCCACTGTGTCAAACCATCATGCCTTATAGCCTGCGGTACTCATGTTCAGGTATAGTGTTCTGCCATTCACAAGGTTCACACTGGCCAGTTCTTTCAGAAGTGGAAGACCAGGTCCTCCTCCCTCGTCTCTGTCTGGAAACTGCTGAAGTCTACCTGCAGTGAGTGACCCAGCAGGCATTTGAACTACTGGCTGCAAAATTTCCACCATTACAGCCAAATGCAGGCCACCACAGTACAACAGACAGTAACAGCATCTTAACACCACACAAAGGCTCCTCCCTGGGGAGACCACGTGTTCAGGCAATTGCTGCTGTTACACATGTAAGTGGGGGCTACATGAAGTCGCACCATCTCCTGTGGCCCTTCCAGGAACAGGCCATTCTGCTGTTGTTTCTACTGGACTTAGGCTCAGCTGCCAACCTGCCCTCTGCACGCATTCTTCTCCTTACCCTTCCATGTCACCTTCTCTTTGCCCAAGTCAATACTGCTGGTCAGTCACCTACTGGTGGATGCTTGCTTCTGAAGTTTCTGAACCACATTTCCCCATGGTTATGAGACATTGCTGCTGCCACTGCGAGCATTTAACAGGTTACTTTACACCTTCAATGAGAAATCTAGGGGAATAGAAAGAAAGCTTCTTCTTTCTCCCAAGGAGTGGGTGGTGGTTTTGAACCGTTTCCCTTGAGGTGAGCAGCCCAATGTGTAACCCACTACACCAGTAGAGCCTTGGTGGCACTGTCCAGCAATTATTAGACTGCTAAATATGAGGTCAGGGTTTCAAACCTACCAACTTCTCCTTGGGAGAACGATAAAGCTGTTCCCATAAAAGACTGACAGCTCCAGAAGCCCTCTATAGGGTGGCTATGAGTTGGAATTTTGCGGTCATTTAGGGCTTTTTGGTGGCATGTGATTTTTTAGGGCTTTTAGGTTGTTTGTGGACGTTCAAGGTGTGTTTGGGGCATTCGGGTGGTTTGGGGTTTTTAGGGTGTTTTATAAGATTTTAGGGAGTGTTTAAGGGATTTAGGGGTGGTTTTTTAGAGTGTATAGGTATTTTTCAGCACAATATGGTGTTTTTAGTGATGTTACAGAGTTCCTTAGGGATTTTAGGGCATTTTTCATATTATATGTGTTTTTTTTCCCCCAGCATTTTAGGTTTTCTTAGGGCTTTCATGGTGTTTTCAGGGCATATATGGGGTTTAGGAATGTTTAGGGTTTGGGAATCTTCTAAGGATGATTTTTGGAAGTTTCACATGTTTGGGTGGGCATTTGGTGTTTTTTTGTGGCTTTAGAGTGTTTATGGGATCCTGTCAATTTGCAGCTTTAATTCCGCAAAGAAAAGTCAGACAGCAAGCCAGAAAGGAGCAGGAAATGAAGGGGAAGCCCAGGCCACATGTTACAGCTGCCAAGTCCGGAGAACCTAGGTGTGGTCGTTGGCTACCTGGGACCGGGAGTGGGGCTGTGCTCCTGCCCAAGGGTGCTAGGGAGTAAACCAATCTCAGCTGGACGTTTGGCTTTTCTACTAATTAGCCGACTCCATGAACTTTCCCAGGGGCAGCTGGCGAATTGCCAGGGGAACCCAGCTAGACCCCCCACACAAAAGCACAGGGATGGTTACAGGAACAGGAGGTTTCACACAGTGGATGTGCAGGGCTTGGGGTCGGGATTGGGGGCCAAGGTGAGGAAGGGGCAGCAATAAGGCCTGGTCCCAAATAATCAGACACTGAGCAATAAAAGTACAAGGACTGCCAAGAGAACATGGGGACAAAGGATGGCTGGACTTCATTTGATATCTTTGGACGTGCTGTCAGGAGAGACCAGTCCCTGAAGGGACATCAAGTCCATGAAGGACATGATGCTTGGCAAAAAGTGGAGGACGGGCAATAAAACAGCTCGAACCAGTGGCTACATCAGTGGGCATAGTAACAATGGTGAGGATGGTTCGAGACCTGGCAGTGTTTTATTTTACTGCTTGTGTTTTTCTAGAACTGTCTTTCCTGGATGCACGAGGAAGGATAACTGTGCTTGTGGGAAGCAAATGCACAGTGGGCAGCGCTTTGGCCAACATAGGTACACCACCGGCACACAGTGCCCCCTTACTTGGCATCCAAAGTGACAGGATTTGTCTTTCCCCAGAGCTCTCCAGCCCTGGGGGAAGCGGCCCTGCCTTCGGCGCACCGCCAGGGGGCAGCACTGCTGCTCTCTCACTGGCTACATCTGTGAGGACCCAGAGAGCAGCTCCTTTCTGCTGCTCTCCTCTCAGACTTCTGCCAGAAGCCTTGGCTCGTCCTGGATCCTCCCTTGATTCCCACTCTGCACCTTTGGGGACGCCCAGCCCATTAACTCTCTCCCATCCTTCCTTGCTGCCTCTTGTCCAGATGCCTGAGCTGGGCTTCAAGTAGTTGTAATGTTATGCTTAGGTGAGATGTGTTCAGCTTGTTTACTGTCTGTATACAAGAAAAGAGTTCAGCCCAAGACATCCACCCTTTTGTTCCTCTATGGAAAGCCTGTTATGTGTCATAGTCTTCTCTCTGTGCAGTGCTTTCCTCTGCTGCTGATGCTTTTACATGAAATAGGACTCGGTGTGTCACCGCTACAGGAAATTATCTCTGAAAAAATAATATGCCCAGAACTCAGAAACAGTGTCAGCTTGCATCTGGCATCATGGAAGCATCATGGGTGTGTTTCCATTCATTCGCTCCTGAGTGTCACATGTTAAACTCAGTGCATAGCATAAACAGCAGCAGGCACAAACTGAGACAAAGCACACCCTTTGCTGTGAAGCACATTCCGACTCCTGGCTGCCCCTGTGCCACAGAGTAGAACTGCCCCGCAGGGGCTCCCTAGCTGTCATCTTTACAGAGGCACATGGCCACACCTCCCTTTTGGGAAGCCACTGGGTAGGTTTGAACTTCAGGGTTGTAGTAGTTGATATTGTAGAGCCCTGGAGTCAGTTCGGATTCATAGGGGCCTGTGCACTAGAGAGAGAAACAAAGCCCAGTCCTGCGCCATCCTCGCACTTGTTACTGTATTTGAGCCGATTCTCGCAGCCACGGTGTCAATCCACCTAAGTAAGGGTCTTCCTCTTGTTTGCTAACCCTCTGCCAAAAATGATGCCCTTCTTGCAGGACTGGTTCCACCATAGTAATATGTCCAAAGTACCTGAGACAACGTCTCCGCATCCTCTTTCAGATCTCCTGCCTTTAGTTTGTCAGCTCACTTCAATGGAGTCGATGCTGAGCCATAGCGACTCTATGAGATCAGAGCAGAACTATCTCTGTGGGTTTCCCAAAGGCTAACTCTATGGGAGTAGAACGCCTCATCCTTTTCTTCTGAGGACTGACTGGTGGTTCCCCACTGCTGACATTACAGTTGACACCCAAGGCATAAGGTACTATGCCACCAGAAGTCCCTTGCCCCTGTGCAATAACCAACACCACCTACACACAAAACCCACCCCTTCTCTGTCAGTTTGATGTATGGTGATGGCTTGAGTTGCTATGAAATTGGAAGCTACTAGGGGGAACCCGACAAAAACTACAATTTTTTCAAAACTATGCATTTAAATTTTTTATCCCCTTCATAGTACTCTCCATTACACTTCACACATTTGTCTAATCTGTGATTACATTCTTGGAAACATTTTTCAAACTCAGCAGTTTGGGTGACACCCTTGTTTCCCCCCCCCCCTCTTCTGTGTTGTCAAACCACTGTCCTTCATTCATGGAAACAGAAAGAAGTCACATGGAGTGAGTTCAGGTGATTAGGATATGAGGGACAAGAGAGGCATGCTTTTTTGGGGGATGTTTTCATACTGTTATTTCTTTTCTCTTTTTTTATAATCAATTTTTGGGGCCTCATACAACTCTTATCACAATTGATACATACATCATATTTGTACATTCATTGCCCTCATCATTCTGAAAACATTTGCTCCCCACTTAATCCGCTGGCATCAGCTGATAATTATTCCCCATCCCTCATGAACCCTGAATAATTTCTAAATTATTATTTTGTCTTATCTTACACTATACAATATCTCCCTTCAGCCACTTTTCTGTTGTCTGTCCCCCAGGGAGATGGTTATATGTAGATCCTTGTAATCGGTTTCCCCTTTCCATTCCTCCCTCCCTCTACCCTCCTCGTATCGCCACTCTCACCACTGGTCCTGAAGGGATCATCCGCCCTGGATTCCCTGTGTTTCCAGTTCCTATCTGTACCAGTGTACATCCTCAGGTCTAGCTAGATTTGTAAGGTAGAATGGGGATCATTTTAGTTGTGGGGGAAGAAGCATTTAGGAGCTAGAGGAAAGTTGTATGTTTCATTGTTGCTACAGTGCACCCTGACTGGCTCCTCTCCTCCCTGCTACCCTTCTGTAAGGGGATGTCCAATTATCTACAAATGAGCTTTGGGTTTTCACTCCACACTCCCCCGTATTCACAAAGATATGATTTTTTTGTTCCGATGATGTCTGATACCTGATTCTTCCGACACCTCGTGATCACACATGCTGGTGTGCTTCTTTCATGTGGGCTTTGTTGCTTCTCAGCTACATGACCACTTGTTTAACTTCAAGCTTTTAAGACCCCAGAATGTATAACTTTTGATAGCCGACCACCATCAACTTCAGTCACCACATTTGCTTATGCACCCATTTGCCTCCAGCAATTGTGTTGGGGAGGTGAGCATCACGGAATGCCACTTTAATACAACAAAGTATTTTTGCATTGAGGGAGTACTTGAATGGAGGCCCAATGTACATCTGTTACCTTAATACTAAACCTATAAATATATGCATATAGATCTATTTCCCCATCGTTATACATAAATATATTTACATATGCACATGCCTTTATTTAGACCTCTATAAATGCCCTTTGCTTCCTACCTCTTTCCTTGATTTCCTTTTACTTTCTGATTGTCCCACTCTCATGTTCAGCCTTCATTTGTGTTTCAGTAATTCCTCTAGGTTACATTACTCTTGGTTACACTCTACCAAGCCTCCTATACCCTCCTCACCATCTATTTGGATCACTTGGTGTTCCCTTGTCCCTGGGTTTGTTAACAGCACTTCCTTTTTCCCTACACCCCCCTTTCCCATCTCCCTCCCCCAGCTGTCAGTCCCATTGTTTTCTCCTCCAGATTGTTCATCCAGCCTATCTCATTTAGACACACCTGTGGAAATCATAGCATGCACAAAAACGAGACAGAGCAAACCCAAGCAACAAAATGAAACAAAAGAACAACACCACCACCAACAAGCCAATGACAAAAAGCAAAACAAAACACAAGAAAGAAAAGCTTTTAGTTAGTTCAAGGACTGTTTGTTGGCCTTTAGGAGTGTTTTCTCATAGAGTATGATGGGTCAGCTAGCCCAGGCCCCAAAGTCTATTTTTGGTATTCCCTGGGGACTTCGTTGCTCTGTTCCCCTTCCTGTTCTGTTGTACACCCTTAGTATTTTGCCTCGGTGTGCTGGGATCAGATCGGGCGATAGAGGCATGCTGTTTTTTTTGTGTGAGCAGGTGCACTGTCATGGTGGCAAAACCAGTCCCCTGTCTACCACTAATCAGTCCTTTTTATTTTAAATAAATCATTTTATTGGGGGATCTTACAGCTCTTGTAACAATTCATACACCAATTTGTATGAAGCACATTTGTACATACATTGCTATCATCATTTCCAAACATGTTCTTTCTCCTTGAGCTCCTTTTTTCCCCTCCTCCCACCCACGTGAACCACTGGTACTTTATACATACTTTTTATTTTTATATTTTACGCCTCTGCTGTATCCCTTCACCCAAACTTCTGCTGTTTGTTCCCTTGGGTGGTGGAGTGGGGCTGTATGTCCATCATTGAGATTGGTTTCCCCTTTCTTCTGCTTCTCCCCCCTACCTTCCCTCGTGGTGTTGCTACTCTCAGTATTGGTCCTGAGGGGTTTATCTGTCCTGGATTCTGTGTGTCGGAACTTCTAGTCAATAGCAGTGTGCAAGCTCTGGTCTAGCCAGACAACTCAGACCTTCTTACACAATATCTTCAGAACCTCTATATAGGAAGCTTGATTAACAGTCTGACCTAGTGCAATGACTAAACTCCAAATGCACTATCACCCTCACATCAACAAAACCAAACAAATGAGCATCTTCTTGAAGTTTGAGTTCACTTGACGAGGTGTATTTGAGTGAGGTGATGATGGCGTCTTACACTGACTTGATTTATGTTTGCATTCTGGCTTGTGAGAAGAGCACAAGGTCTTGTCACCAGCAATGACCTTGGGAAAAAAGTGTGGGTGCACTAGCTCAGAGCAAGTTGCCAGATGCCTGCCCAAACAGGAGAATGTATATTTTGAAATGTGTACCCAGTGGAGCTTTGTACCGCTTGGTTTTTTGGCGGGGGTGGGGTGGGGGTGGGTGGAAGGCCGGCTACTCCTTTGTAGGTTAGATAATCTGAGATGTGCTATTTGAAATTTCCTGGGGCCAGTTTTAGACAAAACTAGAAAAGTTAATTTTGCTGTATGGAAAAATCTGACAGTCTGGAAGTATCTAATTTTCCTCACATGCCATCATTCCCCTAGTAGCATTATTCTTAGTTAAAGCTCTCCTCTGTTCCTCCTTAGGGTTTCCCCCACTACCTGATGTTCCTTTTCTCCTACTCATCATCAAGGGACTTGTGTCCAAAGTGAGGACAGCAAATAAGAGACCCTCCTGACTCTCTGTTAAGAAGGGTGCTCTGGTGCATGCGTGTGTTTATGTGTGCACATACAATCGCATTTGAATTTTGTTGGAAGAGGCTTCATAGAGACAGAGAGTGACATGGTTAGAGCTGCTGCACATGTAGAGCACTGTACTCTATGGTGTTCTAATTCAAATGCATGTAAGGTCCAAGAGAGGTAATAGAAGCAAGTGACCAGGGTCAGGGAAGGCAGTAGGAGGAACTGAGGGAGCCTGAATGCCTCACACCCTGCCAGTTTCACTGATTCTTGGATGGGAGAGTACCAACCTAGTGCTGTGAAATCTTCGCAGTTTTCAGAGGCTTGGGGGATTTAAATTTTGTATGTAAAAAATAGACATCTAAATGCTTGTAATTTATTGATTTCGATAAACACACTGAATGCCAGTACGCAAGTCAAACAAACCAAACTGACAGCCATCGATTCTTTGCCAACTCATAGTGACCCTATTAGACAGGGTAGAACTGCCCCTCAGTTCAGCTCCCAGCCCTGGAGGCCCACCAGTTCCTCGTTATTATCATGAGGAATACTATTTTCACAAGAGCATTACATACCCCTAGAGACTAAACCATAAAGCCATATAGGCTTTGACCATCAATTCTGATATGCTTTTTCCTCAAACTGATGGGTCATTTGATGGAATCCTTGTATTACTTCCCTAACATAAAAATTAATCAAGCAAAGGAGATTCAGTGCTCAGTACTACAGCCCCCTATTTAGAGATTAACTCTTAAAAACCACCACCACCACCACCACCACCACCACCACCGCCACCTTATCTATGTTGATAAAAACTTGAGTAGGCTGTATAAATATCTCAAGTATTTAGGATAAAATGGATTCTTATTCTACTGTCACATATTTAGTTTGAGTTATGTGTTTCCATCTGAACACAAATTAAATAGACCTCATTGACATCTTTTCAAAATGCCATAAAAATTAAATGATTACCTTAAAAGATACTCAGTATAATTAGGCATCAGAAAAATGTACATCAACACTAGAGCGAGATAGTGTTTCAACCCATCAAGATGACACTAGCCAAGAATATTAAAAATACCATTGAGTGCTGGAAGAATGAACAGATTTGTGTCAGAAGAACAGTCTGAAAGGTCCTTAGAAGCAAGCACGGGGAGACTTCACATGCTTTGGATATGTTATCAGGAGATGCCAGTCCCTGGAAAAGGCTGAAATGTTAGGTTCAAGTATAACAACAGTTTTGAAGATGGTGTAGGACTGCGCAGTGGTTCATTCTGCCTTGAGTTGGAACTGACTCAATAGCACCTAATGCTAAAAGCTAGATGCTTTTGATCCTAAATGAAAAGTGGATGGTCCAGCCTCCATACCAGCTACGTGGACAACTGCCCCTCCCCCCAGAAGAATTTACTTTAGAAGACGGCACTGAACCTGTAGCTAGGGGAGATGGACATGTCTGATCAGAGCACACAGGGGCAAATGAAGGGGGAGGAAGAGAGTGGAGCACACACTGGTCCACCAGGCTTGGAGGATGATTTTGGCACTCTGAACAGCCAATGTACAGAGTGGACCATATGGCTGATCCCACTATGAGACATGCCATCCCTTGCTGGCCCAGAGCACTATGGGGACAATACCGGAGACTCTGTGTTGGGACTGACCCGACTGGCCCTCCAACACGGAGGCAAATCACTAAAAGCATGCAGCAGAGCAACCATGAGAGCAGAGCGGGTAGCCCCTGAGGGAGTACAAAGGACAGACTCTGGGGCCAGAGCAAGATACGCCATCAGACCTGACTGAAGGACACACCTATAGAAAAAAAAAATCAGACCTTGATCTATTTACAGGTTTTTCTTTCTTAAAAAATTTTTTTGTCTTTTAATTAATTTACTCTTTTATTGATCATTGGTTTTCTGTTGTTGTTTTTTTGTCATCACAGTGTTCTCACCCATCGCCTATCTTGCTATGGTTTGATTTTTGGTGCATATTATTATCTCAACAGATCTATCTAGATAAGATAGGCTGGAAGAATAGTCTGGAGGAGAAAACAACAGGACCAATGGTTCCCGGGGACATGGGAGAGAGAGAGGAGGGGGTAAGGAGGTGATGCTGACCAATCCAGCGACAGGGGAGCAACAAGTAATCCAAAATCCGTCGCAAGGAGGGTGTGAGAAGCCTGGTAGGTATTCAGCAAGGGCAATGTAACCAAGAGAAATTACTCAAACCCAAGTGAAAGCTGAGCATGATAGTCGGACAAGAGGAAAGTAAAAGTAAATAGAGGAAAGAACTAGGTGACAAAGGGTATTTCTAGAGGTCTACATACTGGCATGTACATATGTAAATATATTTATACAGGAGGGTTCGTAAATAGATCAACGTGCATATATTTATAGACTTAGTATTAAGGCAGTAGATGGACATTGCCAAATACTTACTCAATGCAAGAAGACGTTATATTAAATTGGCATTCCATGATGAACACCTTTCCAACATGATGGTTGAAGAAAAATGTGTGCACTAGCAAATGTGGTGAAGAAAGCTGATGGTGCCTGGCTATCAAAAGTTATAGCATCTGGGATCTTACAGGCTTGAAAATAAAGAAGCGGCCATCTAGCTCAGAAGCAACAAAGCCCACATGGA
Organism: Tenrec ecaudatus; assembly: GCF_050624435.1. Lineage (NCBI taxonomy): Eukaryota > Metazoa > Chordata > Mammalia > Afrosoricida > Tenrecidae > Tenrec > Tenrec ecaudatus. The sequence continues at coordinate 280,170 of NW_027459319.1, read as the reverse complement.
GGAAGCACACCAGCCTGTGTGACCATGAACTGTTGAAGGGATCAGATATCAAGCATCAAAGAACACAAAAATCATGTCATTGTAAATGAGGGTGAGTGCAGAGTGGAGACTCAAAGCCCATTGGTAGGTAACTGGACACCCCCTTCCTGAAGGGATGTGGGGAGGAGATAAGCCAGTCAGGGTGCAGGGTAGCAACAATGAAACATGTTTCCTCTAGTTCCTAAATGCTTCCTCCCCCCACTATCATGATCCAAATTCTACTTTACAAATCTGGCTAGACAAGGGGATGTACAGAGAGATCGCCTTGGAGATTGGGTGGATGTTCCCACAGTAGCGTGGAGCCTCACAAGTGGTGGTCAGGTGTTTCCCCCAGTCACTTGTAGGACCTCAGGATTTAGGCTGGGGATGCCCCCACTTTTTATAGGGGAGAACAACCTGTGGCCTGGTGTGTGGGAGAGGACCAGCGTGAATTCCCCAGCTGCTTGCCACACCAATAAGTGGGGGGTGGGAGCTCCCTCAGTTGGGCCTTCAGGTTTGCCCTAGGCAGAGGGGAGTGGCCTGGAGACAGCTATTGTCTTGTGATGGGAAAGAGAGTGAAAGGAGAGGAAAAAGAGAGAAAGAGGAAGACACAGACTGGGGCAATAATGCCAACCAGACTGACAACCACTCACCCACACACAACTAAAATGCACAGAGTAAACAAAGGTGACAACAGTAAAAAAAAAAAAAAAGAAAAGAAAACAACTAAAAAGGAGAACCAAATCTGTGGAGGCTGTGGTAGGAAGTAGAGAAGAGCTAGATGGAGCGGAGAAAAGCAGAAAACCTGTAAGAAGAGTCCAATAAAAGGAAAAAGAGAGAAGAGAAAAGGAAGGAGAAGGAGAGAGTATTTTTTAAATGGTTAAAGAAATAACTGACCCTGTGTTATGCTGTGTGTAGCTCTGACTCGTCCTGTGTGCAGTACTGTCTTAGGGGTCAGGCTGCCCACTAGGAGGACAGGGTTGCCCTAGGCAGAGTGTAGGGCTCTGGAAACCAGCAGTGGTATGTGCAAGCAATGAGAGGGAGCAGAGAGAATCGTACAAGCTAAGAGAGAGGTGAAGAAAGCAAAGACAGAAAGAGGAAAGAAAGAAAAAGAGAATAAAGAGAATGAAGGAAATAAATCCAACTGAGTTCACTAAGGTTGGCTGTGATGGTAAAGAGCAAGGAGAGAGAGAAGGAGGAAATAAAGTATAAAGTAGTAGCTGATCCCTGATTGCTTGGATGAGGGGCCAGAGGGGTTTAGACACTGCTCCAACATGGCAGGTCAGTGTGCCCTTTTAATGCCGGGACCCAGTGGTGCTGGGCAGAATTGCCCTAGTTGACGAGATCACCTTAGAGGCATGACGGAGGTTTCTTCAACGGTGCAGCGCACTGTAGGTGTTTGTCCCAGGTGCCTTGTGTGGTGTACAGCACTCCCACACAGGGCAGGCTGGAGTGCCTCCTGCTATTTGGGTTGATTTGCCCTAAGCGGAGGGAAGTGACCTGGAAGCCTTTAGTGGCATATGAGAGGAGAGAGTGGGAGAGAAGAGGAAAAAGAGGGGAAAAGGGGAAAAAAGAGGGATAAAGAAGAAAGCAAGTAAATAAAAGCCCAACACCAACCTGAGCACGTTGAAACTGAGTGCGGTGGAAAAGTTAGAAGGGCTAGTGAATAAAGTGAGAATAAGTAGAGCAGTGGGTAAGGAGGTAATGATACTTGATCACCTGTCCTTGAGGCCAGAGGAATTCCAACTCTTCCTCAAGGTCACGGGGTCATGGACTTGTAAGGTCTCTCTCTCTGGCCTAAATTCCAACCCCAGTCCTTGGCTCCCCGCGAGAAAAATTTCATGCGGAAGCCAGGCTCGTGATCCAAGTGAATTTAATGAGAGTTAAAAGAAGCTTCAGGTTTTACAAGGCACCCATAGGATTCCTTTGACCATGGGGCCTGGCAGAGACTGCCTCAGGTCATGCAAGGATCTCTCTCCTCCCAGGAAGACGACCAGACCACCCCTCTCCCTTCTGGTTCCTGCCTTTTCAAGGGTTCCCGGGGAGGCTGGTGAAGGACCCCAGGTCAATCCCATTGGCTGAACTGCAATCATCTGGCCCAGGTGGGCTGCTCCAGGTGCAACATCCATCGGAGCCCACGGGCAGGAAAATCCAGCTTTCCTATGCTGGCTCTCCTGGGCATGCGTTAATGGACTTTCCCATCCCTGATGTAGGGTTCCACAGATGCTGTGTGAGATTACTTCAAAAGCAAGATCGCGCCCGTGGCCAGGGGTCACTTGGGTGCTGGAGTACCTGCCTTGTGCTGCATGTAGCACTGCAGCAGGGGCTGGGAGGGGGCACTGGGGGGCTCCCTCAGCCCCGTCTAGGGCTCCAAGACCGGCAGGGCCTCCCCAGCTATGTGTAGAATCACTGAGAGGGAAGCTTGTTGTCCTATCTAGACTGCTGATGCTTCCTAGATCAGAGGATTTTCTTTTTTATCCCTCTGGCCAGCTAGAATGAAATTGTCTCCCACAGTCTCTGGGCTACAGCTCAGTGCTGTTTAAGGCTGACACTGCTACAGCGGGTCTTTGTTATGGTAAAAGCTGCCAGGCCCTGTGGCTGAGTTCTGGCATTCCTTAGCTAGGTTGCTTCTTATGCTGATTTATGTTAAGGACCTCCCCTATGTGGTGCTTGGAGCTGAGCAACCAGACTTGGGTTTGAGTTTTAAACCAATCATTTATGTTTCACCCTTAAAAAAAATTCTACTTGTGATGTGCTCAGATTTGGTGGCTGTCAAGCTGACCCCCAGAGGGGGAGATGCAGCTTATCAGGGGGGTTGTTTACTAGTCGGCCAATTGGAACTAAATTTGCTCCCTGGACTCCCGACTTTCTGCCTTTTTCTCCCACACCATGATCTTCCTAAGGTAATAATATATTTTTTCTTCTACTCTAAATTATGGCTACCCACCACCAACCCCTGACCGTGAGCTCAAGGCATCCAACCGCATGGAGAGCTCAGTGTGGGGTTCCCCTCGTGTCTGAGATTCTGCCCCCTCTCAGGGCGTCCACCTGCAGGGATCCCTGCTCCAGGCAAGGGCATATCTGGCACCTGCCACTTCGTCAAAATTATAGTGCTTTAAAGCATTCTTGGTTTGCTTTGTGAGTGGAAATCCCACAAAAGAAGGGGTTCAGGAGAAACCCTGTTACCCTAGTTCTAATTTCAGAACTCCACCTCCCCGTTTCCTTCACCTAATTTCCTATTTTTCTGGTCTGGCAGCAGGAGCTCCAGATAGATGGGTCCTATCTGGTCGCCATTTTCTCTGAATCCCTCCATCTATTTTTTTTACACTCTTAAAAAGTACAAAACATTTACTCTACAAGCGCAAACAGATTTTCAAAAGCAGGGAAAAACCTGAACGTTCAGTACATGGTTCAATCGTCTTTTCATCTCTGTGCCCTAACTATGCTGAGCTCCATGGAACTGCATGGAGGGGAGCTATTCTGGCGTCATCGAGCCAAGTGAGTGTTTTGAATTACCTCAAGTGAATATTTGACTGGAAAGCATAGGGTGTAAAAAAACCCTGAAATCAGTTGGTGCACATCCATCACAAAGAACAGGGCCTTGTACTTAAACCTTTTTTCTGAAAATAAGCAGCCATCTAAGTGAGATATCAACTAAGGCCGCCCAGAACAAGCAGCACAGCCAGTGTGATGCCAGGGTGATAAATAATAGAATCTCAATCTGCAGGTATGAACAAGAATCAGAGCTTAAGTTCGGAACACCCAGTTTGCAAAAGGACTCAAATGCACATGCTGGGTGAATTCCCTCTGACCACAGTCCATGGACATGAACAGATACAGTTAAGTTCAAATGTAACACCTGATCATTTGATCTCTTCAGACTAATTTTAATTTGGTTCCAGTTTTTAGTATTTTTCACTTTCTGTTCGATTGAGGTTTTTCTCTCTTTTATCATTGTTAGTTTTTCTTTTCTACTTGTTTCTTGATTTTGTTTTGTATTTTTTTTTAATACATATGAAATCCAGGAGAGGTAAATCCAGAGAGACACTAACAGAATTAACAATCACCTAGGGACAGGCAGGGAAGATTTGGGGGAGTGAGGGGGGGGCTAACAAAAATGAATATAAAAGAAGGAAATGATGTAAACCTGATTGTGGTGAGGATTACACAAATCTTAATATGACTGAAGTATTGAATGATATATGTGAATTATATGAGAATTAAAATAAAACAAAAGCTGAGGTCAGAGATAGGGCAGCAATTTAGCCCTGAATCTCTTGGTGAAGATTGAATGTCATTTTGTGCCAAGAGCCCATTTTTCCACTCATGAAGTTTGGGGAACCGGCCATGCTCCTTCATCACTTTTCTTACCTCAATAAATGGGTACAGTTCACTCTTCTCCCTTTTCTTCTCTGTCACATACTTTGCAGCAGTCAGGGGAACAGAACTTACAGTCCTGAAAGGGATCCATGAGTGTTAGTCCAGGTAGACTAGAGAAACAAATCCACACTCAGATGTGTATAGGAAAGACCTTTATATACAAGAACAGTTGTATATTGAGAAAGCATTCCAGCCCAACCAAGATCAAGTCCATAAGTCCAATATTAGCCCATGTCTGATATCAATCTATAATGTTCTCTTCAGACTCATGAAACACCTTCAATGACCCCAAATGCAGGAAGATCACAGGTCAGTAGTTGCAAAGTCTTCTGCATCCAGTGGTGGTAGAAGCATCTCAGCTTTGGCAGGGTCTCCATGTGGCTCCTCCAGTTCCCAGGGCATGGGTTCTATCAGTGTGGTGCCATGTGTCTTGTTAGTAGGACATCTCTCAGGGAATGAGCAGAAAGATAGTCTCCTGCCTCCAAGGAGGAAATACCAGATTTCCCAGAACCCTGACGGGAAGGCCAGGCCCACAAAGAGGCCTCATTGGCCATAACCCAATAGAGAGACTAGAGTCTACCCCTTCACTCTTAATCCTCTCAAGTCCCAAATTGACACCAGATTGTATAACTACAACAGACCACCCCTTGTCCATTTGACATTTTCACAAAATTCTTTAGCCGTATATAATTTCAAAACAATAATAGAATCATATCAGTATCTAACAGTATAATATGAAAATGCATACATTTCACTCCGTGCCACCCTCCTTTAAACATAATATTCTGTAAGTGATGAAACAAAAATATCCTATGCTTAACAATTGCAGGTAAGGTACACCCACATATTAATCCTATAATTCTATGAATATATTCCAGTATCTATGAAATCTTGCAAGCTAGCCACTTCACGCCTTTATCTGGCCCATTTTGGCTATCCAGTTTCTCTACTGCCTACTTACATCAACCCAGTGCTCTGAGGAGACAATCATATTCTTCAATATAAAGAGTCTTCATGCCAGTTGGAACCTTGTGAAGTCCACATCCACAAGAAAGTCAAAGCAGGACAGTTCGTCTATACAGTCTGCAGCAGTATATACCAGTGCACAGGCTCAACATTCTTCTCTTCATCTGGTCGGGTTCGGGTCAAGTCAATGTGGGCTCCCTCTCTTGGCCTCACCTCAGTGTCCATTGGTCGCATTGCCTTTAGGCCTTGGCCCCATCACCAATTCTCCACAACTCTAGTCCCCTCAGAGTAGGTCATGGACTTCAAACGAGTCAACCTGCTCTCATCTTCTTCTCTACTGCCTGTAAACCAGGTCCACGAGTGTCAGTGGTCAGAATGAACCCGCTGCTCTATTGCTGCTATTCTGCCACTTTCACTCAACAAGCAGATCCAGGTGGTCACCTAGCAATCATTTCAGGCTTCTACAGGCTCCCTTGAATGTTCAGTACTAGAAAGGAGTTTCTTCAGGCTTTGAGATTTTTTTCCAGTTTCTGACAAAAACCACTATTCAAAATTCAAATATTACAAAAGTTCCCTTTTAATGCACATGAAGCTCTTCCTCACAGTGGGAGCAGTGCACAGAAACGGACCTTGATGCTGGGCTGCTCTGTGCGTGCTTTGGTCAGTTGGGAGCTGCTGATTCACAGATTCACTTCACGTGGATGAAGATGCTTGTTTGCTTCCGCGTGAGTTTATCGCGCTTCAACAGAGAAGAACCCTGTTCTTGGGTTTTGCCTCTGCCTTGCTCCTAGCACCGCTGGAATAGAAAGATTACAAATGATTTTTTTGTTGTTGTTTTAAAAAACAGAAAAGAAATGCCGTGTACCTGTTAGGCAAGTAGAGGCAGAACTGAGGGTGGTCGCTGTGCATGCCAAACCTCCTCCCCATCACAGACAGTTGAAAGCTGCTTCAGGCTGGAAAGATGCACACATTTAGGTCCTTGTGACAGGAAGCAGGTCAACCTGGGCGGGACCCCATCTAGACCAGGTGGGCTTAATTCAGTCAATGGGGTCAAACAGTACCGTCAGCCATGCCTACCAACAGGGTATGGGTGGGGGCCTCCCACCAGCTGTCATGCAACCCAGCGCGCGTGGGCTGTCCAGTCCGCCCCCACCCCCCACGAGCATATTTGCCTCTTCTATCCTTTATAAAGTCACTTGGATCACAAACTAGGTTTCTGCGTCAATTGGTTCTTGTGTGAAGCCAAGGACAGAGGTACATTTCTCCCAGAGAGAGCCCTCACATAACCAAATCAGATTATAGCCTTCAGTGTTAGGGTTCCAACGAATTTTGGGGGAATATCTCAAGTGGTAGTGGTAAGGACACAACTCAATCCATATTATCTCTTTATTTTGCTCAGCCAGATGCTTGCCCTTTGAGCCTGAATTGTTGCAAGGCTTATTACCCCATCAAGTGTTCCCAGAGCAAGCCCTAAATGGGCAGTAGTCACACACAAGGAAGATTTGCAGGGGACACTGTTAAGAATGATTAATGCTTAAGTGTTCCTTGTCTCCCCAAATGTACCATCTGGCAGAAAATTTCTTAGATCTCTCTCCTGGGAGAGATATACCTCAGCTCTTGAATAACTCTCCTGGTCATAGAAGTCAAATTCCAAGCTTTTCATCCAACATTCATAAAGCTAAATAAATGTTACATAAACCTAAGTTCTCTATCTTGGATAAGACAAAGTAAAACCATGACTTGAGAAGGTTTTCATTGAGGACAGAGACAACTTCAGATATTCTAAGCCTATGAAATTGGTCATGATTCAGGCAACTTGCCAAGGAAGCAGGTAATACCTAGGTGGGAGGTGGAATGAATAAGAACTTGCACTAAGATTCCATTCCATCAGGTGCAGCTGGTGACTTTGGAGGCCCAGAGCAGGCAGTGGGAGAGAGAAGACCAGAGCAGGGGAGGGATGTGATGAGCTGGAGGGTAGAGGGAGGGATTATGTGTTGTTCTGCTGTCACCTCCCACCCCACTGTGACCCTTTAGTGATGTGGGCCCAGGTTTGTGATGCAAGTGGTTTTGAAGGCAGAGGGGACTCAGAGTGCTCAGTTGCCTGAGTGCAACCGCTGTATCCAGAAGATGGAGGAGATTCTCTTTCTGCTGGAACAGAAAAGTGCTTCCTGGCTGACCTACCAATACCCCACCTGGTTCACTGTTTTGACCTTGGGCATCCTGTATGGAGTGGGTTGCTTCTTCCTGGTCCTCCCCTTCCTTCCAAATACTCCACCTGTGCGACCACCCAGGAAAAGGATAAAGGTAAGAAATTCTCAACCCAGCCATAGGAGAGATTGATTTTTCCTTGTTTTATAAATTTTTCCTTTCGTAATTAATTTCCTGATAGGGGAAATCTCAAGAAAGAAGAGACCATCAGCCCTGGCTTTGGAATGTTGATGAGGGCTGGTGCGTCCTTACTCACTGTTAGGACTTTGTTCACTGCATTGGTATCATTTTATCCTTGCCGGCTTATGTTGATTTTCATTATTTCTGTTGGCTTTCCCTGTTTGTGAAGCACAGGAGGCGTGGATGCATCATGATCATGGACACAAGGGTTGACAGAGTTGCAGGTGGAGAGATCTCATGGCAGAGGGAGGGATTGTGAGATCAGCAGTGTGGAGAACTTCCCCATCGGGAAGCTAGGGAGTGAAGGGGGATTGATTTCAAGACGAAAAAATGAAGGAGGCCAGAGGGGACAGAGAGCTTTAGACCTGACTGTGATTACCCAACTCCTTTTGAAGGCAATTTAACCATGGAGGGGGGGGGTGTTGTTCTAAAATGGATATGGTAATCATTGATTGTACCATTGCCCTTGATCTGATTGAATGACTGAACTATTGACTCGTATGATATGTAAATCATTTGCCAGTAAGATGAGCATTCAAAAATATTTCTCTTTGAAGATCTCAGACCTCCCATCTCTAGTTGTTATAGAGGGCAATAGGTAAAAATCCCCAATATAGTGACGCAGTGGCTAAGGACTAGATGACTAGACATTTCAAAGGGCAGCTCTCATCACTGGGTCCTCAGTCTCTTTCCTTGAGCTCCAGTCTCTGGGCCAAGGCTCCTTTTCTGTCTGGGCTAATTGAGAAAGCATGGCTGACCCCGGGGAGGAAGTGGTCAAGGGCTGGCCCAGAGCTTCAGCCTCCATAATCAAAATCTTGCCCACCAGAACACTGAGTGCTGAGAGTGTGTGCTCTCCGTGAGCAGAGGAAGGCTGACGGAAGAAATGCACTCTAGGTCTCACACAGAAGCTGGTTTCTGGGCTTTAGTCATTCCATGGAGATTGTCATTCTTCTAATCACCAGTAAATGCCTGCAGTTTGTCACAAAGAACAGATGCAGGATTGGATTCCAGCCTGACTTCCTCTCTTGTGCCCCAGCCTCAGGTGGAGACAAGGAGAAGCAGCAGGTCAAGGGACAAAGGTGACGCTCTGAAAGGTAAGGTTCTGCCCATTCAACCAAGCTCTGTAAGCTCTCCTGTCCCCTCCTCTGCAGGATGCCAGTGGCAACAGCCCGTCTCTCTCAGGTAATAATCCTGAACAAAAGGATACTGTGGATGGAAACAGAACCCAGATATTTCCCAGATGTACAGGAGGGGCCTAGGATGGGATGAAGGCTGGCCAAGGTAGGACCCAGTAGGGGGCAGTGGGGGTGTCAGGAGCAGATTCTGGTGGATTTGGAGGTGGAACATTGAGGGGTAACTGCGATAAGCTGTGTAACTTTGCCAAGGTTCAGATTGCTCACTGAGACCCCACAGACAATATTGGAAACCGATGCTCCTTGAAATGCCAAAGCACCTCCTGCCCGTGGGAGTAAGCTATCATTTGACCTTGAGCTCTGGAGAGTCCAACGTCCTAAGTGCACAGCCCGTGTGACATTCCTTTCGGTCCTCTGGGAGGGCTGCACCATAACGGTTCTCTTGATTTCCAGTTTTCCGAAGCTTCCTGCAAGAACTATATGGCGCTCAGAACCTGCGTTTGCGTCTTAGGCAGAAGTAAGTAACCTTCCTGCTTCACCGCGGGGTGCATCTTCCAACCAGGGTGCCTGTGTGGCCTCGGGCTGCAGAGCAGCTGGGATGCGCTGGTTTGGGGGACACTTTCAGGGATGGGCAGAGAATGACAGGAGTCCCGGGCAGTGGGGTGGGGCAGGAAGAGCAGGCCATCAAGGCTTGGGGAGGGGCTGAGCTTGCACCGACCCTTGCTAGCCTGCTAGGTCTCTTGCCCCTTCAGTCCTGGCTGTAATCTGGTCCTTCTGTCTCCTGCAGCCACTTGGGAAACCCACTTGACACTGGCAGCTTTGGTCAACAGAAAGCTCAAGCCCTCTCTGGTAGCTGGCGAAATAGAGGTACGGCTGAAGTCCACGTCGGTACGCGCGCCCCACACGGTTCTGCGGCTCATCCATTCCGGACACCTAGGTCTCAGAACTCCACCCTTCCACGGGCCCAGATGTGCATCTCAACTTCTCATGTCTTACCCGCCTTGAGTCAATCACCAGACTGCGCACATTCCCATGAACCTGACAGTCTTTCACCCACACCACTGGCTCTTCCCTCACCCAGTGCCAAACCCCCGGATTCAAAGGCCTACCTGCAGCCTCCAAGCACTCTCTGGGACTCACCAGCCCCGCACCCCACAGGGACTCGTTCTCAGAATGACTTGTTGGCAAGGCCCAGGCAGAGCCCATCTCCACACAACCGCTGCTCCACACCTGCCATGGCAGCCATCACAAGTCAGGATCCCACAGGCCTCCCTACTGCCTCCCCACCCCAGTGTTGGGCAGCTGCCAAGAACTTACAGCTTCCCTCCTTGGAATACTTTGGGTCTCTGAAAGAGCACTCTACCTGGCACCCCCAAGAAGACACCTTTCGGGAAGGACCCACAAAGAGGCAGGGGGAAGTAGGGAGGCCCACCTTGCTCAACCCCAATGTCCACAAGCTGCTGGAAATAGAAATCACAAAGGCAGAGAAATGGAATATTTGGGAAGAAAAAGGAAAGGGTGTATCAGAATACCATCTGCAGGCCTTAAATATGTTGAAGGCACTCGATGGGGAGCAGATCACTGCACCTCCCCAGCCCTTCTGGAATGCCAGCATCAAAGCAGAGCAGATACCCAGCGCTCAGAAGCATTTTCCACAAAAATTCAGTGAGTTTTTCTGGGGTCTACCTTTTCTGCACAGCGAGTCTCTGGCAGCTGCTCTCAGGGTCTCTGGATCCACCCTAGAGTTTCCCACTGTCTTATTTAATGAAATTCCTAATGCCTTACCAGCTCAAATGCAAGCTAAAGAGTACCCACTCTAGTTGCAACGTCACTCCTTGCCCTACACTGAAGGCCGATTCCAACTTTTACTTCCAACTGCATGCCAAGCCCAGGCCCCACCGCCGGCTACAGTCCTGACTCCGCCCGGTCCACAGCCCCGTGGCCCACTCGCAGTACCTTTTCCTCCTCCTCACAAGAGTCCCTGTGATGAATCCTGTCTTACCGTCCACACTAAGTCCCAATCACGCATTCCAAATTCACTTCAACAGCTGGAAAGCCATTTTTTAAAGAAACAACAGGAAAGTGAGAGTTCTTTACCCTTTATGATACCACCACCCCAGGAAGCTTTTTGTCTTCGCAAACCCACTCATCCCCAGGACAATCAGAAGGTCCAGGCCCCAAAGACAGAACCCAAGCTTCCTGACTGCTTGAAGCAATCGGAGCTCCACCGCCAAGAGAACTTCCCTCAATTGCAGGGGCCCCTCGGCAATGGGACTCTTGAGTCTCTGACACTAAAGCAGCCTCAGGAAAAATGGCCAGGGACTTGTCTGGATATGAAGCAGCCCGAATGCTCCTGCTCAACACCTGGAGACAAGCAGGGGAAGAATGTAATGAAGACGGTGTCCCCAGGAAGATGCACACACCCTGGACCGTCGCTTGCGTGCTGCAGAGCCGGTGTCCAGCTGAGGAACAACTCGGTCAATGGACAAGGGAATTACTTGAGGAAAATATCCAAATGTAATCTATCTCTCTGTGGATCAGGAAACTACTGCCCAAAAGGAACTCCGGGAGCCGACTCAAAGGAGTTAAGTGATTTGAGGATACACAAGGGGATTAACGCAGGAACTTACACCCTAAGGGGTCCAAATAAAATCCTACTGGAAAACACCCTGAATGTCCACATGTGCAGGAAGGTGGAGCAGATTAGAAAGGATCAGATCCCTGGCATTGTTTGCCGTTCATGTCTTGCGACCACGCACGCTTTGTCTATTTCCCTGACCCACCCACATGTTGTCAATGTGGCCTCCTGGGGAGAGCTGGAAGATCTGAACACAACGCAGAGCCTTTCCTTTTTCAGCCCGGGCACTCAACAGGTGCTGGACTCGCATATCGTAAGGCTCCAAATGAGGCAGAGGTGGTGCATGCCCCTCAAAGTCCTTGAGCCCACAAACCTCTGTAGGACAAGAAAAGACAACGCAATGTCCTTTCCAAAGTCCACCTGCTTAGCCACCCCTAAGTATTGAACTAACCTAGTAACTGAGGCTGCCAAGGTCCTGGGAGAACCCTGTCAGGCAGACTGGGGAGAGAGAGTGACCACAAAGAAATCAAGCCCTACCCTGGAGAGTCCTTTTGCTGATTGCTCCCCTACAGAGGAGCCTGTTCAGGGAACCCCAGCCTACCCCCCACTTGATAATGACAGTGGATGCTCATTGGCCCTCAGGCAGCCGTTTCCAGCCTTCATGCCCAGTATCCTTGGCAGAACCTTCCAGAATGAAAGTGTCCAGAGAGAGAGAGCCTAGAGCAAACCTCAAATCCAGTACTGACCAGCAAGGGGTCAAGGAAAGAGGGTGCTAGTTGTGCCCCAGGAGGCCCCAGATTGGAAGTGAACTCTGAATGTCCATCTTCAAGAGCCAAAGAGACAGGGTTGGTGGTGGTCAAGAAGTCCTCTTCAATAGAGCTAGACGATAGAGACACTTTCAAAACCAGTGTGCTGGCAAAATCTCAAACCAATGATGTGGACCCGGGGGTGCTTCGAGGCTCTAGGATGTAGTAAAAGTTTCCTGCTACCTGGAAAGTGTGCTCCAGTTCCTGAAAAGCCAAGCCTTACAGCACGAGTGTGCAGTGAGATTAAGCTCCAGGTGGAGGTAGAGGCAGAGGATGGTTCTCCATGCTGTCCTGTTGACGGGCTCCTTCAGGACTGCACCACTGATGTGCTCACTGCCACCAATGTTTTGCCTTCTCAGGTGGTCCATTGCCGCCCCCAGCATTTGTTCACTGGGGATAAGCCAATATGTCAAGGGCCAAGTGGCTTCGTGGTGGCTAGAGCAAGTTACATGGGGCAGCAGAAGCTCAAAAGCCCCAACCTTCAGGACCCCTCGACAAGGAGAAGGAAGGATGCTGTTCCCACTGACAAGAGGGAGACTCATAAATGGCCCAATCCAGAAGAGCATGGAAAAGGATTAGCGGGAAGAGGCATCTCCCAAGTCTGTGGGTTAAGCCAGCCTGTGCAAGACAAGGCATTGGCTGAGTGCCTTGAGATCAAGTCCTCACAGCTCCCACCAGAGAAGGGACAGCTTCCTGCTGAGGGCCACAGCAAAAAATGGAGGAAGCACTTTGTCCAGTGGATTTGCTCCAGCAAAAAATCTACAGGACACGGTGATCCTTTGCAAAACGGAAAGCCCGTATTACCCTGTGGTCACAGCCTTGGGCCCCTTCAAAGACAACCAGTGTCTCCTAACAAGGTCACGGAGGCTCAGGTGCTCACGACAGATGTTGGCCAAGTCCTAGAGGGGACACCAGGCTGTCATCAGGAGTATCTTGCGTCAACGTTATGTCCACGAAAAGAAGCGCAGGCCTCAGTTAATGGATGTTCCTCCAGCTGCAGGGCTCCTTTCTTTGTAGAACACAGGAGAGTGGCAAGTGTGAGACCCTGCCTCCACCAGGCGATACCTGACTGCCAGAGCCTTCCCACCAAGAGCACCTGTATCAGGGATGTATTCACAAATTTCTGTCCGTTCAGGGGATTCAATATCAGAAGCCACACTCAGGCATTGCCCCCCAGGGTGTTTGTGTGCCCAGTCAGCTTGCAGCAGCAGAGGCGGAGGAGGTGGGCTTACTCCAGTTACCCTTACCACTGCCCACGTCACTGTCTTCGAGAATATGTCTTATCTGGCAAATTAGAAGACGCTTCTTCTGCTCTGATTAGTAGGAAAGTATCCATGCCAGCCACTTTAGCCTGTTCTGCACAGGCTAATGGCTTCTCTCAGCCATGATATTCATTGTTCCATAATAGAGATTTTCCCCCTCCTACATTAAAGTGTGACTTCTGTGCTGCATGGCGGGATCTAAAGGGGGTGTCATGTGTGTTAGTCTGTGTAGACTAGAGAAACAAAATTCATACACTCATATTTTATGAGTTTTATATAAAGGTTAAGTGAACATTGAAAAGCCTCCCAACCCAGTTCAATCTAAGACCACCAGTCCAATAGTATCCCATGTGTCTGACACCAATCTACAAAGTCCTCCTCACAATCCAAAAACACACGGGGAGACAATGACTGCAGGAGGAAATTGTAGTCCGTGCGCTGGCAGGTTCTCCATGAGGCTGCTGCAGAAACCAGGGCTGCAACAGGGTAGGTCCATGTGGCTTCTCCTCAGGGATCTCCCAGGAAATGAGTCTTTCCAGCTGCTTTAGGGACCTAACAAATGCATATCCACCCTGGTGGCACTATCAGAGAGCAAGAGACCAGAAAGGCTAGGCTCACAGAGCCATTGATCTCCCTGCCCTTCAATTAACCCCACATGAGTTCATTGACGAGGTTGGCATAATATACCTTTAACTATGTTAGATACTGCGTCTCCTTCTCTGAGTGCTAGCTCTGACTTCTCAAAGGGCAGGGCTCTGGAGGAGGTTTTCAGCAGTGTTTCCCACCCACTTCCATCCCAAGTTCTTCATTTTGCACCTCTTATGATTTATGGTAACACCCCTACTGTGAAAACCTCAGAAGGTCCCAACACAGTGAAGAATGTTCCCTGGTGCCATTACTTTGTCTTCAACGTTATGTGGCTGCAGTTGATAGGTTTTGAGAGGCGCAATCCAGCCAAGAAATTCCATCGAGGGTCCAGAAGAGGTTTAGACCAAAGTAGCGTCTCATGGTACCAAGCAGGCATGAGACATGTGGCGGCCTGTCTAAGTCCCACATGTGCATTTGATGAAGGCTGCCAAGTTTGGCATGGAGGTTCCGCCTCAATACACCTGTCACAAAATGTGAAATGACATATTTTGCTACCTTTGCCTCTCTCCCAGCCTAGGGTAACCTCCAGGATGGAAGTCCCAGGTCTGACACATGTGGGTGGGAACTGCTAGGGAGGCTGCCAGCGGGGGACTCTGCTCACCCACTGCACCAAGGGAAAATCCGGTTCACAGCTCACATGCCTTCCTCTGTATATAAACCCGGAGAAGGAGCAACAGCTTAGGCTGAGTGGTACAGGATGAGCGTCTGTGTAATAACCACTAATGGTTAGGCACCATGGACACAGGGTAGGGAAGGATACAGTGAAGAAGAATATGAAGCGTTGGACGTAGCAAAGGGGGCCAAAGAGCATGAGGATCCCCAGAAATGACGCAAGACACAAGCGGAGCTAACACAGGCTTACAAAGGGGAATCGGCCAGGTGCTTCACCCCAGCTTTAGCTAGCTGCCCCCACAGCAGAACTTTATCTCCTACAGAGAGCACTGGGTTGGATAGCAAAGGCACAGCTTTCAAGCAGGGAAGGTTACTTTCTCAATACTATCTTTAGTGGGGCGACAAACTGTTATTTTACTTGATTTCCATCTCCTGACTGGGGGAAGGATGAGTTGATAGCCAGGGTGGGGTAGAGTGGGGATGAGTCAATAACAGAGTGCCAGGACTCAGGAAACATGACCCCAGGCTTTTGGGCTTCACACATGCATACACACACGCGTCCGCGCTCTAGGAATGTTCTCACGAAACATGACCCCAGGCTGGTGGTCTTCACATGCACACACACGCGTGCGCACACACACACATACATGCTCTAGGAATGTTCTCAGCAAACATGACCCCAGGCTGGTGGTCTTCACACACACACACACACACACACACACGCACACACACACACGCACACACACACACACGCTCTAGGAATGTTCTCAGGAAACATGATCCCAGGCTGGTGGTTTTCACACACACACTCACGCGCACACTCTAGGAATGTTCTCAGGAAACATGACCCCAGGCTGGTGATCTTCACACACACGCACACACACACACACACACGCGTGCACGTGCTCTAGGAATGTTCTCCGGAGAGAGTGGCTTCTAAGGACTGAGTGCTGCAAAGAAAGTCACAACTGGGAGCAGCCTTCCCTTCCCCTAGAGACTCCTGGGAAATCAGGATGTGCACGGAGATTAGACATCACCTGTCTTGATAAGGGAAACCAGTTCAATAGTGGTCAGTGTTTCCTCTGTGCTTCTAACACAGGGTTTTATTTCCTGGGCACCAGATTATAGAAGAAGGCAGGAGGGCCCCCCAAAATATGATTAGTTGATCCGCTTGAGTAAATTCTCATGTGCTTAAAAGAACACCCCTGGTGGGCCAGGGTTTACTGTTTACTGAACTAAACAGTAAAGGATGGCGAGGAAGACATCCACTGAGCCTTGACCTCCATGCCTCAGTCAGGACACCAAGTGTGTGTGTGGGGTGGGTGGGGACTGACACCAGTGGTGGAGGAGGGAAGTGGACATAGGCCCCAGAGACTGCTGGTACAGCAGCATGATGTTGTTTCTGGAGTCCTGATTGTGCCAAGGCAGCCTCTGGAGTGACTGTGGCAGTAAAAAATCAGATTCTGGATCTGCAGAGCCTGGATCTGGGGCCTCTTGGGTAGCAGGTAGCTTGGGTGTGTTCCTAGAGAGAGTGAAGAGCTGGACACCGGACTCCCCGCTGCTGAACCCTACCGTTCGTGCTAGGTAAGTGCACGGAGATGGAGAGAAGACCCTGAAAGAACAGCAAGGGGTGCATGGACCAAGCCCCTTCCCTTTCCCCTGCCACCAGGTCCTCTTATATGGTGCTGTGAGGTCAAACAAAGGGAAGCCCACTCAGACCTGCAGAGACCTCAGCGAAACAACTGCCCCCCACCCCCCACAATTCAGCAGACATCTCACAAGGACACTCACACATACCCGAGAGAGAAACCTCACACACATACTTCCTTGGAGACTTCCAGAGAGACTCAGAGGCCTCGCACAGAGACTTCATATGAAGTTCTCAGCATCCTTTATGGAGACTTCTCAGAGACCCCACAGGGACCTCACACAAAGCCCTCCCACATAGCTCACTGCCAGCACGGGAGAATTAGCAGCCGCTGTCCACCCCTGAGCTCCTGGAAACTTTCACACATTGTCTGCAGTGCCCCCCATGCTTGTGCATCTTTGTCCTCATAGCCTTGCTTGGGAACAACAGAATCACAAACTGCACGTAGTTGTGTGCAAATTTTTTCCACTGAAACGTTTTCACTAGCCTGAACTCTGAAGTGTAGTTTACAATTGAAATACAAGTAAAACTGCCAACACCAAATGAGAGTGTGATTCTAGATGGTGTGCAGTCAAATGTCGTACGCCACACTTTTACTTTTGCTTCGGACAAATTCTCTAATTGGTGGGGAAGTGACTGACTACTTTGGAAGCAACAGAACAGTCCATCAAATGGGCTTCAGGACTCAAATATATAAATAGACATCTGATCTGAACTCAAACTCATTCCCCAAGGGGCTCATGAAACTAATTTTTTTGGAAGAGTGAAGGAACCCACATGAAAATAACAAAATGTACATCACATTGTGTCTGTCTGGCTTAATTTCTCAATGAAACAGCTGTCATATCTGAAGATATTCAGGGCAACATTCCTTTTATAGCTCTGTCGACATAATTAATATGATTTTTCTGTGAAATGTAATATTTCTAAGTTATGCAAAGTCCTAATGTTTATCTACCACAACAAACTGATAATATTTCGAAGGATGAAGAAATAGATCAAGAAATAATAATTACCAGGGCGTGGTGCCCCAACAGACTGGACTGGAAAACGCTCCTAAGGGCCAGCAAACGATCCCTGAACTAACTACAAGCTTTTCTCTTGTGAACTGTTTTATTCTGTTCTTTGTCAGTGGTTTGTTTTTGTTGTTTTGTTGTCTGGTTGTATACTGTTGCTTTGTTTTCCTCTGTCTAGTTTTCGTGCATGTTAGTGACTCCACAGGTCTGTCTGAATAGGACAGGCTGGATGAACTATCTGGAGGAAAAACAACGGGACCGACAGTTTTGGGGGGACTTGGGGTGGGGGGGTAAAGGGGGGGTAAGGAAGTGGTGTTAACAAACCCAGGGACAAGGGAAAAACATGGGACCCCAAATGGTAGAGAAGGGGGAGTGGCAGGCCTTGTGGGAAATGATCAAGGGTAAGGTTGCTTAGAGAAGAGGTATACTCTAGCCCAGGTGGCGATGAAGCATGGTAGTAGGGCAGGAGGAAAGTCAAGGGAGATGGAGGAAAGAGCTAGGAGTCAAAGGGCATTCATAGAGGTCTAGACAAAGACATGTACATGCAAATATATATAGGAGGATGGGGAAATAGATCTATGTGTCTATATTTATAGGTCAAGTATTAAGGTGGCGGAAGGACCTTGGGCCTCTACTCAAACACTCCCTCAATGCATGAATACCTTCTTTTATTAAATTGGAACTCTATGATGCTCACTCTCCCGACACAACGGCTGGAGCCAAAGTGAGTGAACAAGTAAATGTGGTGAAGAAAGCTGATGGTGCCCGGCTATCAAAAGAGATAGTGACTGGGGTCTTAAAGGCTTGAAGATAAACAAGCAGCCATCTAGCTCAGAAGCAACAAAGTCCACATGGAAGAACACACCAGCCTGAGTGAGCGAGTGGTCCCAAAGGGATCAGTTACCAGGCATCAAAGAACAAAAAATCATATCATTGACTGCACACCTCCATGATAGGATCGCTGAAGACAAATGGGTGAATAAGCAAATGTGGTGAAGAAAGCTGATGGTGCCCGGCTATCAAAAGAGATAGTGTCTGGGGTCTTAAAGGCTTGAAGGTGAACAAGCGGCCATCTAGCTCAGAAGCAAATAAGCCCACATGGAAGAAGCACACCGGCCAGTGCGATCACGAGGTGCCCAAGGGACCAGGTATAAGGCATCATGCAAAAAAAAAGATATAAGTGTGTGTATGTATGTGTATATATGTGTATATGTATATATGTATGTATATATATGTATATATATATCATATTAAATGAAGGGGGAAGTGCAGAGTGGAGACCCAAGGCCCAAGTGTCGACCAACGGAGATCCCCTCATAGAGGGGTTTAGGAGAGGAGATGGGTTAATTAGGGTGTGAGGTAGTATCGATGAAGAACACAGCTTTCCCCCGGATCCTGGATGCTTCCTCCCCCCAACTACCATGATCCGAATTCTACCTTGCAGGGCTGGATAGGACAGAGGCTGTACACTGGTGCATATGAGGGTTGGAGGTACAGGGAATCCAGGGTGGGTGATACCTTCAGGACCAAGGTGTGAGGGACGATGCTGGGAGAGTGGAGGGCGAGTGGGTTGGAAAGGGGGAACTGATTACAAGGATCCACATGTGACCTCTTCCCTGGGAGAGGGACAGCAGAGAAGGGGGAAGGGAGACTCCGGATAGGGCAAGATATGACAAAACAACGATGTATAAATTACCAAGGGCATATGAGGGAGGGGGGAAGGGGGAGGGAGGAGGGGAAAAAAAAGAGGACCTGATGCAAGGGGCTTAAGTGGAGAGCAAATGCCTTGAGAATGATTGGGGCAGGGAATGTATGGATGTGCTTTATACAGTTGATGTATGTATATGTGTGGATTGTGGTAAGAGTTGTATGAGTCCCTAATAAAATGTAAAAGAAGAAAAGAGAAAAAAATGATTAGGGCAAAGACTGTACAGATGTGCTTTATACAATTGATGTATGTATATATATGAACTGTGAAAAGAATTGTATGAGCCCCAATAAATTGTTAAAATTTAAAAAAAAAAAAAGAAATAATAATTAATGAAATACACATTTTCAGGTAGTACCATTTACAATAGCCAAGCGTAAATGAAAATATCTATATCTATACTTGAATAAAAAAACAACAGATTTATGTGAGGAAAACTACAGAAATTACAAGAAATCAAGTGTGACCTCAGCAAATGGGATAATATCCCATGCTCCTTGACCAGACGACTCAATGTAGTACAGTTATCAGTTCTACTCAAGGCACTAGACAAGTTTAATTCACTCCTGATAAAATTACCCTCATCTTTCTTCAAAGAATTGCAAAACCACTGATTACTAACTTCATATGGTAAGGGCATAGGTCAGGGGTTGAACCTACAAACTTCTCCTTGGTAGAAAGATAAAACTGTTCTCATAAAAGACTTGTAGGCTGGCTTTGAGTTGGAATTTTGGGGTCATTTAGGATTTTTTTGTGGCATGTGATTTTTAGGGCTTTAAGGTCATTTGGGGTCATTTAATTTTTTTGCGCATTAGGGTGGTTTGGGCTTTAAGGGTGTTTTATAAGGTTTAAGGGAGTTTTTAAGGGATTTAGGGGTGATTTTTTGGAGTGTATAGGTATTTTTTAGCAGGTAGGGGTGTTTTTAGTGATCTTACAGGGTTTCTTAGAGATTTTAGGGTATTTTAAAATATTTTATGTGTTTTTCCCCAGCATTTTATGTTTTGTTGGGGCTTTCATGTTGTCTTCAGGGCATTTATGTGGTTTTGGAAGTTCATGGTTTGGGAATCTTCTAGGGATATGATTTGGAAGTTCCACATGTTTTGGGAGGCATTTAGTGTGTTATTTGTGGCTTCAGAGTGTTATTTGAATTTTAGGGAATATTATGGCTTTTCAGACATTTTAAGGCTTTTAGGGTGATTTTAGTGTTTAAGGGTGTTTATTAGGCTTATATGTGTTTTTATGGCTTTTAGTGTTTTGTTAAAATTTTAGGGTGCTTCTTAAGGCATTAGAGTGTTTGGGGGGATTAGGTTTTGGTTTTCAGGGCTTTAGGGTTTTGTTGGATTATTTTTTGCTTTCATGGTGAATTCATGTCTGTTAGGCTGTTGGACTTTTACAGGGTTTTATAGTGCTTCGGGTTGCTTTGTAGGGATGTTCTTGGGGTTTTAAAAGACTTTTAGCGTGTTTTTAGGGCTTCACGTGTTCTTTATTTTGCGTTTTAAGGCATTTGCATAATATTAGGGCATTTATTATGTTTTCGGGACGTAAGGAGTTTTTTTTAAGACTTATGGCGCATTAGGGTGTTTTAGAAAGCCTTTTACCATGTATTTAATGGTCTTAAGATGTTTTAGAGGGTCTTTAGGGGTGGTCTTAGCATTTTAGAAATATTTTAGACGTTTTAGGGTTTTTAAGGCATTTATAGTGTTTTTACGACTTTTAAGGTGTTTTTAGAACACGCCTGACAGGTACACACTATTTCAATCAGGCTCTGGTTAGTGCCTCTCAATCAATTGGTGACATGGGAGTCTGGATAATGGATTACCTTTACTCTGCAGATGAGAAAACTCACTCAAAAAGACACAGGTGTTGACCCACAGGCACACAACTGGTTAACAACAAAGACATATTCACAACCAGTGTTGGGAGCCAGAGCCCTAAGCCCCACATACCTGTCCCCAGCCGAACAGTCAATCTATCCTGAACCATCAAATGATCTGAGCAGATCCTCCCACCCAACTCACCTTCCCATGCCAAATATTTTATTTCAGAAGGTGGCAGTGAATCTGCAGCTCTGAGAGAGGGACATATCTGATCGGAGCACATGGAGCAGATGAAGGGGGAGGAGGGGAATGTGGAGCACATCCTGGCACACCAGGACTTGAGGATGATGTTCCCACTCAGAGAATCCAGTCCACATAGAAGACCACATGGCCAGCCCCACGATGAGACAAGACACCCCTCAAAGACCCATAGCCTTAGAGGGGACAACACTGAAGACACAGTGTGGGAAATGCGCCCCAACTAATCCTGCCACACCGAGGCATAACACTAAGGGGGTACAGCAGAAGAGCAAGAAAACGAAGCATCAAGGTCCCCAGGGAATGCCAAAGGATGACTTTGAGGCCAGTACTTGGTACACCAACAGACTGGACTGGAAAACACTCTTAAAGGCCAACAAACCGACCTTGAACTAACGATGAGCCACTTCTTTCTTGTTGAGTTGTTTTCATTCATTGTCATTGGATTTTGGTTGTTTTGTTGCTTTTAGTGCTTGGTTTTGCTCTGTCTTGTTTTGTGTATGTTATTACATCTACAGGTCTGTCTAAATAAGATAGGCTGGACGAACAATCTGGAGGAGAGAAAACAGGACCAACACTTCTGGGGAGACATGGGAGAGAGGGAGGTGTGGGGAAAGGTAGTGGTGTTAAGAAACCCAGAGAAAAGGGAAGAACAGGTGATGCAAATCGGTGGTGAGGGGGATGTAGGAGGCCTGGTAGGGAGTGATCAAGGGAAATGGAACCAATGGAACCAAGAGGAATTACTGAATTACTGAAGCACAAATGAAAAGTGAGCATGGCAGTGGGCCCAAGAGGCAAATCAAAGGGAATAGAAAAGCAAGCTAGGAAGCAAGGGTCAATTATAGAGGTTTAAAAAAAGGCATGTACATATTTAAATATATGAGCATGGGGAAATAGATCTATGTCCCTATATTTATAGGTTTTGTATTAAGGTAGCAGATGGACATTGGGCCACTGCTCAAGGACTCCCTCGTTGCAAAAATACTGTTCTATTAAATTGGCATTCTATGATGCTCACCTTCCCTACACGATCACTGAACACAAAGCAGGTACATAAGCAAATGTGGTGAAGAAAGCTAATGGTGCCCAGCTATCAAATATATAGCATGTGAGGTCTTAAAGGCTTTAAGGAAAACAAGCGCCCATCTAGCTCAGAAGAAACAAAGCCCACATGGAAGAAGCACACCAGCTTGTGTGATCATGAGGTTTTGAAAAGATTTGGTAGCAGGCATCATCAGAACAAAAAAAATCTTATCATTGCGAATGAGCGGGGAGTGCTGGGTACAGACACAAAGCCCATTTACAGTCCTCTGGACATCCCTAACAGAAGGGTGTCAGGGAGGAGATAAACCAAGACAGGTACCAGATAATAACGATGAAACACAGCTTTCCCCTAGTTCCTACATGTTTCCTATCTCCCACTATCATGATCCCAATTCTAATTTACAAATCAGGCTAGACTAGAGAATGTACACTTGGACAGATAGGAACAGGAAACATGGGGAATCCAGGGTGGATGAGCCCTTGAGGACCAGTGTTATGAGTGCAGACTCGGGAAGGGTGGAGGGAGGGTAGGTTGGAAAACGGAAACCGTATACAGGGATCTACATTTAACCTCAACAGAAAAGTGGGTGAAGGAACATCAGACAGTGCAAGATATGAGAAAATAATTAGTAAATTATCAAGGGTAGCTCGAATGGAGGGGGAAAAATGAGGAGCTGAGGCCAGGGGCTTGGGTGGGGTGGAGAGTGGATATTTTGAGAATAATGAGGGCAATGAATGTACAAATGTGCTTTACACAACCGATGTATATATGCATTGTGGTTAGTGTTGCATGAACAATTTAAAAAAAGGTCTGGACAGAGGGCACATGCAAGGATGATCTCAGGCTGGATTAGATCAGCAAAATCACCTCCTGGAGTTGCCTCACCCTGTGTCTATTCCTGAGTCAGGCATGAAGCTTAGGGCCCATAGTCCCAGGAGCTGGACAGGGAGGGAGGCGGGGTTCTGAGGTCATTCCATAGGGGCAATGGCCCTCCTGTCCTGCCGGGCCCACCCTCCTTTGTAATCCTGCTGGCTGGAGCACGGCTTTCATGGAGTCCACACCATGGGAGCTCTACTACTCATGGGGGATTGGCAGGAAGCCTCTGCTTATGCGCACACACCACCACCTAGCTGGAGGATCTCTGTGAACAAAGCCTGAGGCAGACAACAAGCCCACTAATTGATGCTGTAAGAGATACAATCAGCATCCAGAAACCTGCAACTGGGAGTAAGAGGCAGCATACTTGGCCCCAGCCACTCCCACTGCCATCTTCAAGGAGTGACATTCTAAAGCAGAGGGTTTTCAAAAGGCACTGCCAGGACTGTGGAATGAGCAGCTCATTTGTGGACATGGATACTGTGTGATCCAGAAGTATTACCTCTTCCTTTCCATTCAGGTGAGACAAAAAAAAGTTCCAAATAGAAAGCCATGCATCTAAACAGTATCCAATAGCCACTCATGTGCAGTGCTGCTGCCTCCAAAGAGCTTTCCTAGGTTTTTCTCTCTGTGGACAGATATACCTTGGTCCTTGGCTCTGCATGAGAAAGAATTCACGCCAAAGCCAGGTTTGTGATCCAATTGTGTTTTAGGAGAGATAGGGAGGCATGGTAGGCAACCCTGGTGGACCCCAGTGGCTGAATTGAATTTACTTGGCCTAGGTGGGTCAATGTGGGTGCAGCACCCACCCAGGTGTACCTGGCCTTCCTGACTGGAAACCTGGACCTCTGAGCACGCTCGGTGTGCCACTCTTTCCTGGGTGGCTAGCTTGGCCCTCTGAGCATGTATCATGGACAACCTAGTCCCTATGCTAGCTACCTAAAATTTACACCCTGAAGAGATATGGACCCAAATCTTTGGGGTACAAGGCGACGACATCTTTAGGTCCTTCCTGCTGGCAAAAGGGTGAAGTGGGGCTTTGGGTCCATACCCTTTCTACTCTGCTGGGAGGGGTTGTCCATTCAGGTCTAGGATGGATAAGGTTGAGGTGGTCCAGGAGATGGTGGTCCTAGAGGTGGCACACTTGGTTCAGAGGGCTTGGTAACTTGAGAACTTCTGGAAAAACAAACAAACGGACAAGAGGGTGAACAGTTTAACTGAGACAAGGCTAGGCTTGTGAGGTGGCAGTGCCCTTGAAATTAGGTGAGTGTCACAGGAAACAAAAAAAATCTTAGGATTATCAGGCATGTGTGTTTGTTCGTTCTAAGTATAGGCACGGGAGTAAAAGCATCCACAATTTCCCCAATGAGGGTACAGGGTTTGGGAACTACTGGGTGCACTGAGATCACTGTTTCATTTATGATCCTAATGTTTGGACCCACTGCTAAGAACCATGCTTCTATTTAATCCTATTATCCCTCAATTATTAACTTTGGTCAAACAAATTTTGTTTTCATTAATTACTTTCATAGTTATCTATCTATCTATCTATACACACACATTTAATTGAATGGAATGAAAAGGTCATGCGTTATAGCGTTAAATTGTAATATTGGAATACTACAGCGGGAGTCAACAGGGATCAAAAGAAAGTAAGTGTCTGAGTCATTTTTAATTTTCTTGGCTTCAAATTGAATAAAAGACTTGTAAATTACCCAGAGACCAAATTCCCATGGTGCCTCCTACAACGGGTAGAATGTTCAGGGATGTTTCAGGGCTGGGAGATTAGTAACCCCTAAGTCCAGGATCCCTTAGGGCAGGGGTCCTCAAACTGTTTACACAGGGGGCCAGTTCACTGTCCCTCAGACCGTTGGAGCACCAGACTATAGTTAAAAAAAACCAAACTATGAACAAATTCCTATGCACATTGCACGAATCGGCTACTAAGTAGGACATGCAGAGGCAGCAAAAACACCCTGAGGGTGGGATAAATGTCGTCAGGCCACATGTGCCCCACGGGCCACAGTTTGAGGATGCCTGCCTTAGGGGGTTCCTGGGTGCACTGGGGATGAAGGTCTCTACTGCTCCTCAAAAGGAGAAATGCTGTAACTTCTGGCATTTCGGCCCACTTTCCAATCACTTTACAAAACTGTTCCAGGTGAATCAGGGTTAGAAGGGAAAGTGTACCATTCTCTGGCCACCATTCTCCTTTCTCAAATAAAGTTGCATAGTGTATCAGCTTTTGTTTGTCTAGCCTCTGTGTCAACTCTATCCCAATTGGACAGGATTCATGCAAGGGGGCAATTCCTGAGTATGAAGCTGCTAAGTCCCATCTAGAAAGCACAAAAGAAGGCTATGTAGAGCTTGCTGCCTCAAGGTCAATAAACCCCACTTGAGAGCGAGCCCTTTATTGCCCTGAATCTGTTGCCTCAGGAAGATGCCCCAGCAAGAAGTAAGGGATCAAAGACAACTCACTGAGGTCGACTTTAAGTCCAACCATTATTCTAGACAAGCTAGGAGAACCACTGCTTGGAATGGCCCCACGGCCCTCCAAGATGCCTGCTGGCGGGAGCAGACTCTCAAATCTCTGAAGGGAAGGGGCATCTGGAAGCTCAGGGAACCTTAAGGGAATTGGAATTTCTGTCTGGAACATCGTGGCAGTGGAACTGTGTAGTAAGAGCTTTCCCCAAAAGTGCCTTAAGCAGCAACACTGAAAGCCTAAAGGTAACAGTTACACAGGAAGGGTTCCATATGCCATTGGCCTAAGCCTGGGCCACGGAAAACCAGCCTGTAACAAGGAACAAACCTACACTGGTAGAACACTAACACTATAACGCCTCAAGTTTTAAATTCAGGAAATAATTTTAAACATTTTTATTCTTTACTTTCATAGTTATCAATATGTATATATGGCATTCAAATATATAAAACGTGCAATGTTTTTGAAATGTAACCAAATTGTCACATTGATAATTTATAAGTTTGGTACTAGATAAGTTTCAATTAAATGTTATAAAAATGTTGTGCTGGGCATTATAGGGCTAAAGCAGCTTGTTTGAAAAGACAGGAGAAAGGGAATGGAGGGGAAAAGGGAAATATTTGGCTCCCAGGACAAGGCAGGGCTAACTCCCAGGTCTATTCAACCAGCTCCCTAGGCAGTGCCCTTCCACATGTTTGGGCTGGTGGGCACCATCTTGGCCAGGGTCACAGGCCCCGTTTCCCCATGGCCACAATGGCGGCTATATAGGATCTCTGGGAAAAGCTTAAACAGCCTTGACAAGAGTGAAGCCATTATGAGCTGACAGAAGGCACCATGTAAAGTAAATAAAGTAGCTATGAACTGTAAATGAACTAGCTGATATAGGGGAGGTAGGCTGTGCAGATGTGCCCAAGGGAATGTCCCAAAGGATATGGATGCTCAGAAGATTCGCGAGAGCGACCAGAGCAGTCTTTGTTCAACTAAGAATGACTAACTGCAACACCCTGCTTCTCTACTCTGCCTGCTTGCACACCTGCACATTGCAAAAGTATAAAAACCTTTGGACAATTAGACTGGGGCTGCTCAGGAAAAAAAAACTTTTTCTGTTGAACTTGCCAGCGGTCGGAGTAGTTTTCTTTCTGGGAATGGAGAGTGGCTACAACATTTCGAGGTGCACCGAGATCCAATTGCCACTGTCTGGGCTTGCTTAGAAAGGAAACCTCCTTAACAGGAGTGCTCTCCCCAGAACTACGGATTTCTGATTTCTCTAGGCCAGGGGTCCTTAAACTCTTTAAACAGGGACCAGTTCACTGTCCCTCTGATCAGTTGGAGGGCCGAACTATCGTTTCAATAAAACTATGAACAAATTCCTATGCTTCCTGCACATACCTTATTTTGAAGTTTAAGAAAAACACACAAACAAACGGGGCACAAACACTCGGCGGACAGGATCAAGGTCCTCGGCTATCCGCATGTGGCTCACAGGCTATTGTTTGAGGACCCCTGCTCTAGGCGCTCACAAAGAGAATGTAGTTTCAGCCCTAAAGCCTGGAGACTCCGCAATTTGTTTAAAGGTGATTGGACAGAAGGAGTTCCTGATTTGCCCATGCAAGACTCATTTTCCCTTCCCCTATTTCTCAGAGTTCATAGTTATGTTTATGGGGAACCGGGACATCCCTATCTGATCCCTAAAATTGATGCGTGGAATGACATTGCCACTAATAAGCCAGCATAAACAAAAGACTTACTTCCTCCTGCAACAGAAAGGGTTCTTGTTTCAAGATTTCAGGAAACATGGCAGGACCAGAAAAAAAATAGACCCAAGGTCCTAAAACCACTAAGGTGGAGGCTGCCCTTCCCCAACCCCTCCCCATACCCCTCTGTCTCGGCTTTATTCCTTTTTGCAGGAGGACTCTGGGAGTGGGAGAACTAGCTTACGACCCTTCATTATCACTGCCACCCTGTCAGGTGCATGGGGCTGGAGAGAGAGAAATACTCATAACTCCTTTCTGAGTCCACACCCCAACATACACTAGGGCTGGTATGGGATCTCGACCGCCCCACCCCCCAAGAAGGATGATTTGGCAGCAGCCATTCTACACTCAAGGCAAGCAGCCCCAACACCTGGGGAAGACCCCTGAGTCCCTTTTTGGGTATATATCCCCTTGTATTCCAGTGATTTGTATAATTGGAATCAACAAAATCCCTTTTTCTGACAAAGCAGGTCTGATTCCTTGATAGAAACGGTTTTCCATATGCATTAGCCCACCTCCAGAAATTGCCAGCAACTTCTCCAGGTGCTGTTCACAACACAGGTACAGTATCCCTGCCAGAGAGAGGCCCAGTAAGCAGTCAATGGACATGATGGTCAGACAGCAGGCACTCCCCATGTGAGGGAAACTCTTTTTGCCACTGCACGAAAAATGTGAGATCCAAACTCCTTGCAAGGCACAGAAGGCCTAACCAGGTATCACCAGTTTCTCTTGCAGGCCCTCAGTGGAACAGCTAGAAAACCTATGAATTTATCTAAGGTCAGTGAGAATTTTCAGGCTCTTACAAGAGAATGTCTGCGTGCCTTTTTAGAGTGACTGATGGAAGCCTACGGGCTTTATATCCCTAACGGCCTGGAGGCCCCGAGAACAGGAGGGCAATAAGTATTGCCTTTATTACTCAGTCTGCCTCAGACATGAAAAAGAAGTGGGAAGGGTTTGACGGGAAAAATCTTAGTGATTTGGTACAAGTGGCTCAGCGGGTGTGTAACAACAGAGATGATCCTACCACGACAGAGACAAAGAAACTAGTTAAAATACTAGTAATTGCCATGAGAGACCCCAGAGACTCAGGAAAAGGAGAGCATGGCCCACTTACGGAGAGACTGACCTGTGGGCACCGCCAAGCCATGGGGCAGGATCAATGTGCCTACTGCAGGAAAGAAGGACATTGGAAAAATCAGTGCCTTGAATACCCCAGGAGAAGCAGACAACCCTCCAATAGAGAGGACGGGCCTCATCCACACCTAGAAAATCCCAAGCAAGAGACAATAATGCTTGAAGAAGCTGAATGAAGGTGTCAGTGCTCTGTTTCACTTGGTCCCCAGGATCCCAGGCTAACTGTCCAAGTAGGAGGCCAGCCAGTCAATTTCTTAGTGGACACAGGGATTACCTTCTCAGGTTCAGAAAAGAGTACAGGCAAATTGTCAAAAGGAAAGATTTGAATTACTGTCAGCATATGATTGCTTCCAAAAATAACTCACACCAGAAGATTTGCATGGAGGTTAGGTGGGTTTCTCAAGACATCATGATAAAAAATATCTGTCTGCCCTTTGTCCCAGTTAGCCATATGATTTTTATGGCACTGGCCCCTGGCTTGGCTGTTGAGCCATGGAAACTGTTTTTGCAGGACGTGAGGCGGTGGCCTGTGGCCATCAGTGGAAGGACAAAATCTCCACAGTGGTCTTCCTGTTTCAATTTGGAGCCACCTATATCACCTCTCGGATATTATTGTTGTCCTGGGCTCCGAATCGCCACCCCAGGTCTAGAAGGCACCTAACAGATCCACACTATTTGAATCAGGCTCTGGTTAGCCCCTATCGATCACTTGGTGACATGGGAGTCTGGACAATGGAGTACCTTTACTTTTCGGATCAGAAAACTAACTCAAAAAAACACAGGTGTTGACCCAGAGGCACACAACTGGTTAAAAACAAAGCCAAACTTACAACCATTTTCTGGAGCCAGAGTTCTGAGCCCCTCGTGGCTGTGCCCAGCCGAGCAGTCCCTCTCTCCTGGACACACCAAAGATCTGAGCAGATATTCCCCACAACCCCTCCCAAAGATTTTATTTCAGAGGATAGCATTGAATTTGCATCTCCTGGACAGAGACATTATCTGATCAGAGCACACAGAGATGAAGGGGAGAAGGGGAGAGTGGAGCACATCCTGTCCCACCAGACCTTGAGGATGATGTTCCCACTCAGAGAAGTCAGTTCACATAGAAGACCACATGGCCAGCCCCACGACGAGACACAACGTCCCTCAAAGACCCATAGCCCTAGAGGGGACAACACTGGAGACACAGTGTGGGAATTACCCCCAAACTGATCTCGCTACACCGAGGCATAACACTAAGGGGGTACAGCAGAAGAGCAAGTAAAAGGAGCAGCAAGATCCCAAGGAAATGCTAAAGGTGGACTTTAGGGTCAGGGTTTGGTGCCCCAAAAGACTGGACTAGAAAACACTTCTAAAGGCCAACACATAGTCCTTAAACTATCTATGAGCTTTTCTATCTTGTTGACCTTTGTTTTCTTTTATTGTAATTGGATTTTTGTTGTTTTGTTTATTTTGCTGCTTGGTTTTGTTCTTTCTTGTTTTTGTGCATGTTATTGCCTCTACAGGTCTGTCTAAATAAGATAGGCTGAACGAACAATCTGGAGGAGAAAAAAAAACGGAACTAGCACATCCTGGAGGACATGCGAGAGAGGGAGGTGGGAAGAAAGGTAGTGGTGTTAAGAATTCCAGAGACAAGGGAACAAAAAGTGATGGAAATCAGTGGTGAGGGGGATGCAGGAGGCCTGGTAGGGCGTGATCAAGGGTAATGTAACCAAGAGGAATTACTGAAACCCAAAGGAAGACTGAGCATGACAGTGGGCACAAGAGGAAAATCAAAGGGTATAGAAGAGTGAGCTGGGAAGCAAGGGCCAGTTATAGATGTCTAAATAAAGGCATGTACATATATTTACAAAGGGGCATGGGGAAATAGATCTATGTCCATGTGTTTATAGATTTAGTATTAAGGTAGCAGATGGACATAGGGCCTCCGCTCAAGGACTCGTTCATTGCAAGAACATTGTTCTATTAAATTGGCATTAAACGATGCTCACCTTCCCTACACCATCACTGACCACAAAGCGGCTGCATAAGCAAATGTGATGAAGAAAGCCGATGGTGTCCAGCTACCAAAAGATATAGCGTGTGGGGTCTTAAAGGCTTGAAGGTAAAGAAGCAACCATCTAGCTCAGAAGCAACAGAGCCCACATGGAAGAAGCATACCAGCCTGTGTGATCACAAAGTTTCAAAGGGATAAGGCAACAGGCATCATGAGAACAAAAAAATCTTATCATGGAGAATGAGAGGGGACGGCCGGGTATAGACCCAAAACCTATTTGCAGTGCACTGGACATCCCCTTACAGAAGGATCTCAGAGAGGAGATAAAAGAATACAGGGTATGAGACAGCAAAGAAAAACACAACTTTCCTCAAGTTCTTTTTTTTTTTTGTTTTTTTTGCGCACCCCGCGGGCGCCCGGTGCTGCCCCCTCCCTGGTCCCGCGGCGGCGGCGGCGGCTCAGGACCGGGGGGGGGGCGCCAGGGGAGGGGGCAGACACCAGGGGCAGCGGTGGCGGCGGCGGCTCCCGGCGCCATCTTGGGCTGATCGATGAATTGAACAAAGAGGATCAATTTCCGATCAAGCGAGTTATCAATGGGGGCCGGGGAGTGAGAGGGACTTGTCCCTGAGTCGGCCCCGCTTTCCCAGGCACCCCCCTCCTCCCCTCCGCCGCGGCTCCCCGGCGGCAAGGCAGCCCGGCGCCCCCCCCGGGGAGGCCGCGACCGCCCGCAGCCCCCACCCGCGAGCGAGAGGCCGAGAGAGAAGCCTGACCTGCAGCTGCTGTAAATCAAAGCGCTTCCAATATTGAAACATAGATCCCACATTGGCCGCCATCTTGAGACGTATTGAGACGGAGTGAGAGGCTGATAGAGAGGGGGCTGGAGTTCAGGAGCCGCCAGGAGGCAGCAGGCGGGCGGCGCCAAAACCCGGCCTGGAGCCGGCCGCCGCCGCCGCCACAGAGGAGCGCGGACTCCTCCTCACGGCGCCACCGCCGCCAGGGCGAGCCGAGCCGGAGTCGGAGTCTGAGCCCGAGGGCGTGGCGGCCGCTGGCCCGGCCTAGCGCGCGGCCGCCCGGCCACGCCCCCCGCCTGCGGCCAAACGAGCGACCCGCTCGTGACCCCCGCCCCTCCCAACCCCCAGCCCCGGCCGGCAGCCGCCCGGCTCGGCGCGGCCCGGCCCCTTGAGGGCGGCGAGAGGGGCGCTGGAGGGCGGCGAGAGGGCAGCCCCACCGCCCGCCGAGGCCCAGGCCGGGCTCACCTGGCGCGGGGGGGGGGGGGGGGCGCGGAAGGAGGGGGCCCTGGCGGCAGCGGAGCGCAGGCCCCCCGCCCGCCTCTACGCCCGGGCGCTGGGTGCCGGCGACGCGCCGGGGGTCTTCGGTCGTCCTGCTGGGCGCCCGCCCGCCCGCGGAGCCGCCGCGACCACCTGCTTGAGCCCAGACCCCCGCACGGCGCAGGCCTCAGCGCACCCGCGCTTGTGCCCGAAGCCTTGACCGTGGGCGGCCCCGCCTGCCGGGGCCTCAAGGACCCAGCACCCCAGAGCGCCCTTGCTGGGGGAGGGCAGGGGCATGGGGAGGCATCAGCCCCTGACCCTCTTGAACTTGCACCCGCCAGCGTCCAACGCTGGGGCCCCAGAGTCCCCTCTCAACACCACCCGGTGACCCAGGGCCCCCTAGCTGTCACCGCCGACTTGGTACTTAGGAGACATGCTCTCTGGAGGCGGTTGAGGCTTGTCTTGTGGCCAATAATCATCTCCTACGCCTTCCTTTCCAGTCACTAATTTGATGTCTTCACTTAAAGAAATGCCCATAAGTTGAGGTTTCAGAGGAGAGCTCCTTGAGCTCCCCAGACAACAAGGGGGCCGAGTGTCACCGTCATTATCCTGAGCTGGGAGGGAACACTAGTGTTCCAGAGGCTGGGAATCCGTCACTGCCTGCCCACAGCACAGACAGAGCAGGTGCTGGTTATAATTGTTTCTAGACGTCCTGCCATGCTCAGTTGAATGTCAAAGCCATAAACGTTGCCCGACTACAATCAAACTGGAGTACGCAGACATTTCTGCATCATTGCCGGGTGGAAATACACTGAGTGGAGTTGGATGAGATGGCAGCAAGTGCTTAAGGAGGGGGTGCTGTGGGAATACCAACAAGATGACTGCTAGTCTCCATTTCCTTCTCTCGTCTGCTTTGTGTTTTCTTTCAGGACCAGAAGAAATGATGCATATGTAAGGAAAAAAACTTTTCATTTCCAGAGGACTTTTCCACCCCACAATCTACCCGCAGCCTCCTTTGAGCAAGCCAGTAAAAGCTTTTTTTTTTTTTTTTTTTTTTTTTTAACCTGCCTTCTCACTATGACAATTTCCGGAGCTGCTATGTGGCTGTGTTTAAAAGTCCCCCTCGGGATCCAGAGTGCAATCCATATCACAAAGGCATCCTCCCAGTCCTAAATAGCAATGTGACCTCATTTCAGAAGGTTGTTCTTGTTTCCATAGACCCAGAATGGAGTTTAAGCTGTTGATCTTGACTGTGGTTGTCGACTCAGCCTCTCATGGGCACCTCATGGGCAGTGGAGCAAACTGTGCCAATCTGTGCTACCACCAGGACTGGGAGAGGAAGCCAACAGTGGTGGGCCATAGGTCAATGTGTGGAAGGGGATGATCAGGTCTTTCTTCATTATTCTGTTTCAGTCTGGAAACACCACTGAAGCCTCAGTGTCGTAGCAACACACAAACCTTCACTGACAGTCTGGGGCACATTGGCTGCAAATCAAACCCGGGTCTTCCCGGTGAAAGACGATGAGAGGTCTACCACTGAAGCACCGTGGCCCTCACCTCAAACCAGGGCA
This sequence comes from Tenrec ecaudatus, assembly GCF_050624435.1. NCBI lineage: Eukaryota > Metazoa > Chordata > Mammalia > Afrosoricida > Tenrecidae > Tenrec > Tenrec ecaudatus. The sequence continues at coordinate 246,809 of NW_027459319.1, read as the reverse complement.
GTCATTTCCGGAGTTCAAACCAGACCACAATGCAGGATGACTGAGATTGCCACCAGAATCTGATACTGATGCAGAAAAAAACCTAACTACCATTTTATTGACTCCCAATAGGACAAAGATCTGCCCCTTTGGGGTTTTGAGACTTTAAATCCTTACAGCAGGGGTCGCAACCTGTGGGTCGCGACCCCTTTGGGGATCAAATAACCCTTTAACAGGGGTCATCCAATTCATAACGATAGCAAAATTACAGTTATAAAGTAGCAATGAAAATAATTTTATGGTTGCAGGTGACCACAACATGAACTGTATTAAAGGGTGGCGGCATTCAGAAGGTTGAGAACCATTGCCTTACAGAAATAGACAACCTCATATTTCTCCCACGGAGGGGCTAGTCAGTTCAAACCCCTGACCTTGCGATTAGCAGGTTAATGCATAGTCCACTACACCACCAGGGCTCCTAATGATATAATAAGAGATACTATTGTTAGATCTCTCGTGGGAGAAATATACCTCAGTCCTTGGCTTCGCGTGAGAAAGAATTCACTCCGCAGCCTGGATTGTGATCCAAGTGAGTTTTTTGAGAGAAGAAGTTTCAGGTTTACACAGGCACCTCAGGGCCCCTCACCCCTGCACAGCTTGCCTAGAAGCTGCTGGAGAGAAAGTCACTACGTGGGCTCCAGGATCCTGCCTTTTCTTTCTTTTCTTAAATCGTTTTATTAGGGGCTCATACAATTCTTATCACAATCCATACATACATCAATTGTGTAAAGCACATTGTACACTCACTGCCCTCATTATTCTCAAAACATTTGCCTCCACTTAAGCCCCTGGCATCAATCAAGTCCTCATTTTTACCCCTTCCTCCCCCATCCCTCAAGAAACCTTGATAATTTGTGAGTGGTGATATTGGGAGGGTAGAGGGAGGGTGGATTGGAAAGAGGAAACCGATTACAAGTATCTACATGTGACCTCCTCCCTGGGGGACGGACAACAGAAAAGTGGGTGAAGGGAGACATCGGAGAGGTCAAGATCCTGCCTTTTCAATTCCTCCACAGGGAGGCATGGTTGATGGTCCTGGTCAACCCCATTGGCTGGATTGAATTCACCTGGCTCAGATGGGCCAATCCAGGTGTAACACCCACCTAGGTGTACCACCCCTTCCTGGCCGGAAGTTTGAACCTGAGCATATGTAATGGATGACCCACTCCCTATGCTAAGCTACCTAACAGTATTTGCAAGATGCCGAGCAATGTTCTAAGCTTTTTGTATATAATAATTCAATTATATCACTTAAGAAGCCTATGTGTGGACTCTATTCTTGCCTCATTTTACAGATGAAAAATCAGTGGCACAGGATGATAAAGCCATGAGCCTATGACCACACAGTGAGGAAGTGGAAAGGAGAGATTTGAACCCAGGCTGCAGAGTCCATGCCTTGGGTGCCTACAGCGCCACATAGGACACAGGAAAGCATGGAGCAGACTCGGCGTAAGACCTAGCATGTATGTGCTAGGACTGCATGAGAGTAGCTGCTACTCAGATCCAGAAGAGAATACAAGGCTATTGCAAAAATTATTTTTGCCAAAAGAGGGTGGAATTCTGCATCTAGTGCGAAATCCCCCAACCTGCACATGGCACAGCTACTTCAGAAGGTTCCCAACAATGTGTGCTGTGTGGCAAACCTAACTGAGCTCAGGGGGAGCTGGTCTGTGGGTTATGTTACCCAGAAGGTGAGCAGTTTGAACTCACCAGCCACCACTCCAAGGGAGAAAGAGAAGGCTTTCTGCTCCCATGGACTTACAGTCTTTGAAGTGGCAGGGAGCATTTCCATGCAGCCTATGATTAGGATCTAGGAGGGTGAGGGTGGATGGAGTTGGTTGAGACCAGGCTTCAGGGCATTTCCCAGAAGGGCTTCCTGCAGTGACTCTGCCTTCAGGAATGTCTGGTGACCCTGAGGGCAGCAAAGTCCTAAGCACACTCAGGCAGTGGTTCTCAACCTTCCTAATACAGGTCCTTTTGTTGTGGTGACCCCCCCCCCCGACCATTAAATGATTTTCTTGCTACTTCATCACTGTAATTTTGCTACAGTTATGAATTGGACGAGCCCTGTGAAAGGGTCATATGACTCCCAAAGGGGTCGCAACCCACAGGGTGAGAACCACTGCACTAAGGGTTCCCCTTCCGGGCAGCTCTACCAGTGTCTGATGTGCATAGTTCTGTGAGGTGAGAGAAATGAACTTAGTGTCTGCTTCTGGTGACAGTTGATGTGGGTGGGCTTTCTCCCTATGTCAAATCCCTCTCAAGCCATTTGTCACCACAACAGAGGGAGCCACACACATAAAGCAAGAAGAGGAGGCAGCATAGCAGGACGGTAAGCAGAACAAAGATTGAATAAGCACAATTCACTTCAATCATGAATCGGGTGCACTTGAGATGTGAGGAAGACCCCAGTCTAGTGACATTAGATCAGGTTTAGGGATTGAGTGACGGGACCCTCTTGGCTCCCCTCAGCCCCTATCTTGCTTTCCCATTGACCCTGCCCCTTACATCGTGATTGGTCCTTATTCCAGCATGATGGTTGGTTTCATAATCACAACATGTGGGAATGTGTTAGTCGATAGGTTATACAGGCACAGTCTCTGGAATGGGTAAGTGAGGAGGTGTGACTGGTGACATGACTGGTGGAATGGATCATGTGAAGTGATTTGAGATCGTTGTTCAGACCTGATAGGTCATCCAGGCCTCTAGTTGATCCTGGCAGTACTCTAGTTTAAGGAAACAGAATGTTAGGCATTTAAGTCATATTTAAGCTTAAATTTTGAGCAATAGGCTGTGGCTCACAGTGAGAGTCTATGTGGAGACCCTAAATCCATTTTGAGGGGCCACACATTCAGCCACCATTGAGTTCTTTCCTACTGCTGACCGGCAGTGGAAAGCTTGCGTCCACTCCCCGGGCCAGACTCAGCGATATACGGTCGTGTGCACATCCCAATGAAGGTCCCGCTCATGCTCTCACAGGCCCTCCCGCAACTCCATGAATTGATCCGTCTTCAGGGACAGTTTTGTGACAAAGGTGTTTGTTTTCCATGTCTCATTTAAGCTTTCAGGAGCTCAGGTGGTGATGCTGGATAGTGTTGGACTATTAACAGCAAGATCGCTGGTTCGAAGCCACTAGTCATTCCACAGGAGAAAGATGAGGTTATTGCTTCCTGTAAAGGTAGCAACTTCAGGATCCCTACAGAGTCACTATGAGTCAGAGTCAGCAGGACAGAATGAGTGTCATTTTACTTAAGTAACTGTGGCTGTGGGTCCTTCCGACACCATTGTGGCCTCATGCGGATGCTCTCCTTCATCCAGAACAGCGGTTTGTGTCTTTTTCTTGTGTAAAACATAGCAAAGGAGTTCCTAATAAAATAAAGTTGAATTGGGAGTCTTTTTTCCCTCAAACAAAGTAAATCCATAAATAGAAATGAGACTATGGTGCTAATAACCAGTTGGAGAGTTGAGAGAGCTGAACTCTCAATCCTGGTAGAAACCCATTGTGACTTTAAAAACTTGCTCAAGGTCATCCATAGCCTATGAGGTTGAGTTGAGCAGACACAAAACAGATGTGTTGGGGAGTAATTGTGTACATTAAGTAAACAATTTATCTTTCTAAAGATTCTGTCTAAAACTTACTTTAAATAGTAAGTTTTCCCCTGGGCTAGGGAAAGGTCAGGGAGCTTAACCCCCTAGTATCCACCCCCTCTCAGCATTCATCATGTTAGGCCAGAGGAGCCAAATCACACCCACTACCCAGGGAGCACTGCTTCCAAAAGCCCATTGCCTGTGCCGGGGCAGAGGGCAGGTACCCGGACCAGAAATGCTGACAGAGTGGAACCAGCGGGCTCAGCCCCCAGCTTCCTGAGAGAGCAGCTGTGATGGTTCACTTTTGGACAAATGTCAATGCATGACTTGGGCAGCACGAAAAGCAGATGTGCAGAGGTTGTTCGCTGTATTCCAGAAGTTCACACACTCCCCGCAGGCTCTTTGGTGGCTTCCACCTTCAATCCCAAAAGGCCACTGCCGTCCAGTGGATTCCAACCACAGTGACCCTATATGGAGTTTTCAAGACTGTAAATCTTCATGGGAGCCAGCAGTCTCATTGTCCCCCTTGGGACAGGGAGCTAGCAGCCCGTTTCACCTCCAGGACCCCTTCCTCTCTAATTCTGGATCCAGTCCCTCCAAATATCCTGCCCTGCCCTTGTCTAGGCTTCTTAAATGCGTTCCATGCTGCTTATGTTAGTCTGGGTGCCTTAGCGAAACAAATCCACAGAAACGCGTATGTATAAGAGAGAGTTTTATGTAAAGGGTGAGTGCACATCAGGAAAACATGCCCGCATTTGCTTATGCACCCGCTTTGTCTTCAGCGATCATGTCGAGATAGGCTGGTGGCTTCTTCCATGTGGGCTTTGTTGTTTCTTAGCTAGATGGCCCCTTGTTTATCTTCCAGTCTTTAAGACCCTGGACACTATATCTTTTGATAGCCGGGCCCAGGGTGCTTAACCACTACACCACAAGGGTTCATTAGCTTGTGACTTATCTCCTGCCATTCACACTAGATGCTCAAAATAGCAGGAAACCAGGTTTCTCCTTTGTGGCCACACCAGGTACTGACAGAACCAAGAACAGAGAAATGCTTAGTTATATATCTTGACTATCATTAGCATATTATATGCCTGGCAATATGTAAGCCTTCGCTCCCCTGACCTCTCACAGTCTCGGTAAAATGAAGCTAATAAAAGTAGTGCTCTCACAAGCTTGGTAGGAGATTAAACAACTCACATAAGGGTACACAGCCTATCAACGAGGAGGCGAGATGAGGCAGTGTGTGGCTGCTGAACCCACACCCTTCACAACACCTGCATTAAAATGACTGAGGGCTATGAGGAACCAGACAGAAGCAGGTTCACACCCCAGATTGAGTCAATTTAACTGCCTATTGTGCCTGACCCTTCTATCTCTGATCTTAGAAATGGGGTTAACAACAACAAAACACTGTAGAAGAAATGTCCAGCAGATGACAGGCACGCGATTAAACAACAAAAAATAAATCACTTAAGTTGAAATTCGAACTCCTGGAAACCCCTCAGACACGTGCAGAAAAGGATTGAGCCCCATGTGGTGTTTCCAGTGCCCCCGTCTTCCCCCCTAAAATGAGCATTTGATAAGGTAATGCCTGGATTGTTCCAAGCCCAAGACTGTGGAGAACTAAAGGAAAACCCAGCATTATGAATCTTTGAGCACAGCCCTGCTGGGAAACCGCCCTGCAGTCACTTGTTGATGACTGGAGGAGGGACAAGAGTAGGGAGAAGAACGAGGACTGAATGTGACACATAAGCAGGGATGGCCTACATTCCATAAAGGAAAAAACTCAAGGTCTGCTTTTCTGGTGCCGGAAAGTTAAAACCCATCTGGTGCAGTTGAAAAGGTGTGTGTGTGGAGTGGGGGGGGGGGTGTTAGGGAGGAGGGGCGATGAGTCCAAAGGATGAACTCCATCTGCAATTGTGTCCTCAACTGCTTTCCCCTGCTAGCCACACGATATTTGTGGCTGGCCTGCCCTGCTTTTGTTATCAAGCCCAGAGAGGGCAAGAGACTAGCTCGAAGCCACACTGCAAGTTGGCAGCAGAATCAGGCCGAGAACTCTGGATGCTTAGAAAGCTTCACACAGACCTGAGAAAGTACCAAGGGAAGACCTGTTCGCTAACTGGGCAGCACTCACTGCATGCCAGCGCTGTTCCAGTGCCCCAGCCAGGGCATTGCTCCCTGTGTCTGTGTGTCTTCAGTGATGCACACAGGTGACGGATTGGCTTTTAATAGCATGCTTGGAAGGTTGAGGCCACCCAGCGGCACCTAGAAAGAAGGGCCTGCAAATCTACTTCAGACCAAGCAGCCTTTCCAGACCCTGGGGAGCACAGTTCTTCTTGGACACACAAGGAGGCCAGGAGTTGAAGTTGATTCCATGATGTAGTTGATTCCATGGTTCCCGGTTGTAGCTATACCTAGAGTCCCATCCACATTCATGTTTATATCTCTTCACTCCATGGGGTGCTCATGGCTCCAACTCTTCTGAAGCAGACCACCAGGATTTTGTTTAAGAGGCCTCTGGATAGGTTGGAACTGCCAACCTTTTAGTTTGTAGCTGAGTGCTAAACAACTTGTGCCATGCAGGGTGCTAAGCTCAGAAACTCAGTCGGTGCTTCATGATCTCAGTTGGAATTATAGAGAGGGTCAGTGATGATCCATTGACTGCTGGGTAATTGTTGATGTAGTCTCCCTGTGCAGACATGTAAAGTACCTGAAAACTTAAAATCCAACTCATTGAGTGCATCATCCTGCCGTGCGCCAGCCCAGCAGCATGCTCTGCTGGGGACATTTGGCCATGCCTGGAGACATTCTGAAGAAGGGAGTCCCACTGCCATCTAGTGGGCTGAGACCAGGGATGCTCGCTTAGCATCCTGGTGCAGGGAACAACACAGCCCCACAAGAACGATGTTGGCCAAAATGTCAGCAGAGCTGCCACTGGGAAAATGGTCTAGTCCAAGCGCTGACCTTCGTAGAGGAAGAAAGCCAATCCAGAGCAGCTAAGTGACCTGCTGTGGGTTGCACAGCCTGATTCCAAGCCCAGTACTATACCCAAAGCTGTTACCACGCCCAAAATTAAACAGCAATAGCTGCCCAAAGGCCTCTTAGTTTGAGGACCAAGTAAGACAGTAAATGAGAAAGCCCTTTGACAAATGTGGCATGCTGCACAAACATGAGATGTTATTACCCAGGATCTTTTGATATATGTAAATAGATCTTGTACCAGGTCAGTTAATTTTCCAACTGCTCTATCTGAGCTTTCAGATGGCAGCACCTCTGTCCAACCCAGGAAAGGACTCCTGTGCAGGCTGAGCAGCCCTGGAAAGCCTCATGCCTGGCTTCTCCCACCCCTCAGCTAATCTCCAAGTGATTAATAAGGGCTCTCACTATGTTGTGCCTCCCAGCTGACAGATACTAGGCTATCAAAGCATTCGTATCACCTCCTTGATGCCTGAGGAGGAATATAGTTTCATGTGTGAGAGTGCCCCAACCCGCGGGACTCAGTTATTCGAGGGGTTCCAAGGAGGACCCAGCCTGAAAGAGAAACGGGCGAGAGAGAGGAGCGAGACCAAGCAGATTCTTGTCAAGGTCTGAGTTTATTGCTACACAAGCCTCTCTATAAAGGGTGAGGCAAACAAGGGAGTTCAAAGGGGAGATAAAAAAAAGGAAGGGCGGGGGTGTAGAGCACACAGGGCAGGCGGCCGCAAGTCTGCAGTTGGAATGTCCGGTGCTGGAGCAGACAAGGGTGGGCCATCTGGTGTGTGTCAGGGTAAGATAAGGTTGAGGTGACGTGGCTTTAGCCCTGCTGGGCAGGCAATATGGCCTTGGTTTTGTCAGGCTGATTATGCCCGGTTCCCAACATGAGAGAAGCCAGGAATATCTCCTCTCACAACTGTGCAGCAAACGAGATCAGATCTCCCAATCTGATTTTCAGCCCTCCTGTCTTTCCAAGTGAAGTGGATGGTCCATTTCACATTGTCTCAAGTCTTTGCACATTGCATGCCAACATTGCGACACAGGGCGCGGCTGTGGGTCTTAGTAGACAAAGCCCCCACCCAGAACCCTGCCCTCAGAGCTCCTTGGTCACCCTGCACAACGCAGGTCCAGGCCGGGCTCCACACTGCAAGGCGATCAACCCTGACCCTCCAGTGTGGCCGTCCTCACACGCTCCCACATCCACCTAGAAGGACTGGAGATGAGAGATTCCGGAAGCTCCCTGCCTCATCTGCCTCCCTCCCCAGAGCGACAGAGCAACTGTAACTGATTAGGCAGGATGCAGCCTCGTTCCCAGTCCCCACCCTCTCTGGGAAAGCAGGGATGTCTGGCACCTCATCCAAGGCCTTTCCCCTGTGATCTCATTACTAAGGAGCTGCTCCTCTACCGCCCACCTCCATCACCTCATCTACATATGGGGGAGATGAGTATGTCTTCTTTGCTGCTCCTTCCCTGAGTCCACCCCAGGAGCTCCCTGAACAGATCACCAATCACTTCTCATTACACCTGCAGCAGCCGTCAGATACTGCTGAACAGAGACAGGCGCCTCCCCTGCTGCTGCCAGGCTCCAGTGCACATGTGCACACACACGTGCACACACATTGTACAGGCACACTCACATGGACACACAAGCATGCACACCCATGTGCACAAACTTTGTTCAGAGGTGGGAATTCTGCCCATTTTAGCCTCTAATATTGCAATCAGGGAGTGATAGAACAATGAAAGATGAAGGTGGATGAAGGAAGATCTATTTATTCCCTTACTTGTTACATAACCATTCAGGGCTCTTTTTTTATCCGTACAAACACACCACCACACCATCAACAATCATCAAGTAGATGTCATGTATGCAGTGCTGCCCTATTCAAGGCGGTGCTGAGTATGTGAGGAGGATTCTCTCTAAAGCACAGCTCTGAGGAAGTCTGTCTCCTTCGCACTTTTACACACACAGGGTGAGGAGCCTGCAGGAGGCTCCGTGCGTTGGGTGAAGCCACACGATGAGTGAGGAGACCGAGTGTGTAGCCAGGGGAGTGAGAGCGCAGAGTTCACCACTTCACCACCATGCTGGTGTGCACAATCGATGAAAGGGTGGCTGCCAGCAGCAGGACAGAAAAAAAGTAAAGCATGTAACTTGTGGTTTTATCTCTGGCTTACTTCCAAAAGGAATTGTTTTTGTTGTTCTAAAAAGCTTTATACCGAGAAAAAAAAAGAAAGAAAGAAAGCTTTATACCTCTATAAAAACAAAAGGCTACTGCTGTCAAGCACCTTCAGACTCAAGCCAGAGGAGAGCTCTCCCAGTGGGCTTCCAAGCTGAAAATCTTCACAGAAACACAGTACCTCCTGTGGAGTAGCTGGTTGGTTCAAGCCAGCAACCTGGCAGTTAACAAGTACGTCCCTTGTACCTGTAATACCTGTATAAAGTGTATTAAATATGAACTACTCCTGGTGTGTAATTTTAAATTGAATTATTGTGCCTGGAACTTTTTTTTTAATAGCTAAGAATGGTGAAATGAGACTCCTTTAGATGTTATGATAAGAATACACACTACACAGGGCTTGGACCCAACCCAGCTTAATTCAAAGGAAGGCAGATTTATTTTCTTCTGCTTCCCAGAAGGTTCCCCAGCAGAACGTGTGTTAAACAAAATTGTTTAGCTATGGAAAAGAGCAATCTCCTCTTGGGAAGATCCTGGTAGAAGGGGGCTTTGGTTACATATCCAGCTCAACCCAGCCCCAGAGGCCTCGTCATGTTTTATTTTGTTTTGCCCTTGACACTGATTGTCTTGGGAACTGTGGCCCCCGAGCAATGGCCAGGAAGTCAGGTCTTCTTGATGTAAATCCTCTAATATCCCCTACAATGATTTTCAGTGCCAATGGTAAGGCCCGCCCAGTGGCTGCCACATGCCCCTGAGCAAACACGTCAGAGCAGATGAGAGCATGAGACAGCATTTAAGAGAACGGTAGGCTGGCCTTGACTTAGCTGTTTGGCCTCTCCTCAGAAGTCATTTGTGACACTGACTGTCATGGGTTTCATTAAGAACAAGTCTATCTCTACCAAAGAAAACTGCAAGGTAAGAGGACTTTCAGCTCCAGCTACATATGTCTCCAAACTTACTTACATATTGTCCTGTTTTCAGAAGAAAAAGAATTTACTCAGTGCCTCCCGGGCAAATAAAAACTTTGGTACTACAACCTACAATCCCAGATAAAGTGTAGGTATCTGCTTTGGCAGCTCCCCTGGATCGAGCTGCTCCGGTAGCTCTCCACAAAAACCCTGTGAAGAGATGATCAGGCAGGATAGCCTAGTCTGTTCTGCAGAAAGAAGCTACCCCTGAAACCTCAGTGGCTTAAAATCTAGAAGTTTATTTCTTGTTCATGCAAATTCTGACGCTGGAAGGGCAATTCTACAGGGTGTTTGTCCTGCACACCGTCCGTCAGTGATTCGGGCTGCTTCACAAATATGGTGCCACCAGATCAAAAGGTGGATTCCAGGTCATCACAGAAGAGGAAGAGAGAAGTGGGGGTTGTGGATCAGTCTTTACATGCTTTGACACTTTAGTTGACATAGATCGCTGGATAGGGCTGCTTATATAAAGGTTATCAGTTCAAACCCACCTAGCTGTACCACAAAAGGAAGGGGTCATCTGCTTTCATAAAGGGTACAGCCTAGACAACCTCATGCAACAATTGTACTCTGTACCACAAGGGGTGAGCATGAGTCAGAACTGACTTGAAGGCAACAGGATTTGGGGTGTTTTTGTTTGTTTGGTTGGTTGGTTGATTGGTTTGGTTTGCTGAGTGGGAGGTGGTTCTACCTACAGCATATTAATCTGAAGTAGTCACTTTAGGTTTTTTTGTTTGTTTTTTGAGAGATGTGGAAAAGCTCATTGGCTTTAATGGGGAGTTAACTCTGCCGCAGACGGCCTCCTCAAAATTTCCCTCCCGCTTCATAAACTAGCAGAGATTTTCAATGAAGGAGCCTACAGGCACCCGCTGGACATCTCCTTGCAAGGTCAGTCCTTTGGAGCCACTGGGAGGGAGAAAAAAGAGGCTTCTATTCCTGTAAAGAATTCCAGCCCCAGAAATCCTCAGGGGGCAATTCTGCCCTGTCCTCTCGGGTCGCTATGAGTCCGAATTGAATTTATGGCTATGAGTTGAGTTTTAATTCCATTCACTTACTGCTATTGACAGGTTGCTAGATTAGGGCTTGTCTTCCCAAATGCCAGCACTAAACGAAAATGAGCTGTCCGGGCCACAACAAAGGGGTTGGAAATAAATCAGGCACACTCATTAGATACCTATGGCAAAATTCAGAACTGAGCATGCTCTGACCCAAGTCATGTAGACCCAGGTGGAAGGTCCACCTGGTCATACAGAATAGGACTTCACAAAAGTGCACCAAAATCAACCAGTACGATCGACCAATGCCCTCCAGTGGTGTTGGGAGGTGATAGAAGTAGGCCTGGGCTCCTTGTCGCCCTCCCTTGTTCACGTGCTCTGCAAGTGGAGGGTGAGGCCCTTGGGGGTTCCTGCCGTGGCTCCTCAGCTGGTTCTGCACTCCTGCTCAGGTATTCCTCCCATGAAACCGCCATATTCAGCTGCAAACTTTCCCCACCCCTGCCATGCAGCCCGGCGTGCTTTCCGGAGATAGTGGGGACTTTTGGGGACTGCGATACCTGAAACTTTCTTTCATAACATTCACTTGGATTTACAAAAGTGCTTCTGCCATATGAATTCTTTCAGCGTTGCTAAGCAAGAACTGAGGTCAACCACCCCAGAAACCTAACACTATCAAGTCGATTCTGACTTATATCAATCTAGGGGGTCCTCAAACTATGGCCTGCGGACCACATGGCCCTCAGAGGACATTTATTCAGCATGCCGGGTGTTTTTGCCCCCCTTTTTTTTTTTTTACTTCAAATTAGGTATGTGCAGTGCGCATAGGCATTTGTGCATAGTTTTATTTTTAAACTATAGTCCGGCCCTCCAGCGGGTTTGAGGGACAATGAACTGGCCTCCTGTTTAAAAAGTTTGAGGACCCCTGAAAGGACAACGTAGAACTATGCCTGTGGGTTCCCGAAGTTCTAAATCTTTACAGGAGCTGAGAACCGCATCTTTCTCTGTGAGCCATAGCGGATTCCAACTGGCTGGCCTCATGGTCACACACATTACACCAGGCTCCTTGAGCCTTAACTTGATAATTTAATGAAACGATACTTCTCCAAGTCACACTGTATCAAGGTCTATAATCTTGCTATTCTAATATCAAATTTAAAATAAGGAATATAGTTAAGCTCCAAATCCATAAGCAATAAGATCATTGAATCTCTTTGGACACTATTACTTAAAAAAAGAAAAAACTCTGTCCAATTATTTTCAGCACAGAAAAGCTTCCAGTGTTTACAGCTTAGTATTTAATTGCTTTTTCTCTTCTTCTTTTGCATTGGTGAATCATTTTGAGCTTATAATAATGTCAAAATAAATAGTTTCCAGAGCCTCCAGGCATTCACTGTGTAATGATCATTTAAAAGATTTCTTGGTTAGAGGGTCCTCAAAAGAATAAAAAGCGTGTCCGCATCCCTGGTCATTTCTATATTCAAAAGAAGAAATTGCTCATCAAATGCTACAAGCCAATTTCTTTCTTCAGCCAAACTGCCCATTTTAGCATCACTGAATTAAGCAAATGGTTCTACATTTCAAAGTCAACAATGATACTCTTTTCCCTTTAACACGAGCATCTTAAACAGCTCAAAAAATAGTCGAGCTCTTTATTATGGCTTTTCCTGAGAAAGCTGTTTCGTTGTTTATTTTATTTATTCATCTAGACTTTCATGTTAAGATTTGTGTATTTTAAGTTCTGCTAGTCAGGACATTTTAAATGGAGCCAGATTTTTTTTTTATACTGTGTCTTTTAAAATATAATGAGACTGAGCAGTACATCCGTTAATAAAATATAAAGTCTTCCTATTTCTGTTTGTTTGTAATTTCCCTAAGGATAACTCTTAATGTAGTAAAAACCAAAACCCGCCATAATGAATTACATTTGGTCTACTGGGGGTTGTGGCCAACCTTTTGATAGAAAAATCCAGAGACTCCCTTCTGCATCTCCTTTCCCAACCAAACCCCGTTGGCTGGAGGCTGGAAGGAAGAAAGAGGCTGGGCTGCTGGGGCAGGGTGGGGAAGGGGTAACCTTGCAGATTATTTCAAATTCTACTCTGAAGGCAGAAAGTTATCCAAATGAGATAGCTAGAGATTCACTTCCTTAGAAAAAGATTGAAATTAATGTGTCCCTTAGAAAAGCCAAAGGAAAAAAGTCGTTATTAATTTAGGCAATTGAAGAACTTTGAAAGCCATGTCTAGTACATAAAAACACCTGTCCCTAGAGCCCATCGGCCTAGGAAACTGAATTTTTATACCATGTAAAATAAAGGAAGGTCATTTCTTAGACTTGCTCAACAGAAGATTGTCATTTTAAACCGGTTACTGTAATGAGAAGCTGGGTTTTCGTAAAAAGGACTGAATGCTTGAGTCAGTGTGAAATGAAATTAAAGATGCATGTTCTGCGCATGGCGGCATTTCCGGAGGAGTCTGTGTTCCTGTGACTGCTCTCGATCTGTCTCGTGCCTTCTGGGAAACTCACAGCGTGGTGCCCACATCTAGTCTCTTGGACTTTCTTGCCAGCTTTGGAAAGGTGTTGAGTCTGTTGGATCTGCTGCACAGAGACAGCATGCAAGTGGACCCTTCCCACATTCCTCAGAGAGCAGCCCCCCAGTGTAAAGCTGTGGGTGAGGTTTGATGACCTTTGCCCCTTCATCATCCCGCATTCTTTGAGGGACCCAAGCGCTCCCCCGAGGCATTACCGGAGAAGCAGCTACCCCATAGTTTCCAGATGGTGGGTATCAGCCTGTGTGCTCATTGGGATCGCCAGAGAGCTGTCCAAAAGACATCTTTGTCCCATCTCCACTGAGTCCGATTTTATTGGCCTGCAATGCAGCCTAGGTGCTTGGATTTTTTTCTCTCTCATAAGTTTTTATTGTGAATTAGGTGAAGGTTTACCAAGATCATCAGTTTTTTATTCAACAATTCATACCCATTGTGTTTTATGCCACTTATTGCAATCTCCACAATATAATATGACTTGTTCCACTCCCTACTTATGTCTTCTGTTTCCCTTCCTCCTCTCTTCCTACCCTTCTGAACTTGGGCCTTGGATTAATACTGCCCTTTTGAGATCAAATGGTTTGCTGTTTTCAGGTTTGTGTGCCTCACTTGTGTAATTGCTCCCATTATAGACCAATCTATTATTTGGCTGAATATTGAACCACAGGTAGGAGTTCATTTTCAAACTTAGTGAATAAGGACCATCGTTTCAGAGGTTCTGTTAGTCCCTATCCAGCCAATAAGCCTGGTCTCTTTTATGACTGTGAATTTTGCTTCACTATCTAGGACCTTTGGATGTGATCCCTTTCAAAGAAGTTGGAATTGATAGTTGGAGATCATCTAGTTATTCTGTGCTCAGAGTCATGAAGTCTAATGTTCATGTGGTCCACTCACCACTCTTTCCTCCAGAGTGAGGGTGACAATACTTGCCACCTAGATGGCCACTTGTGAGCTTCTGAAATCCAGCTGCTACTCACCAGCATGGATGTCGAACATAGTCTTTACAGTCTAGGTAATGACAATTGTTCTTGGTGTCCTTCACAACTATAATCCCCAGCCCCCCAGCCCAATAAAGCACTCCCTCCAGTTGTTCGGTTATGCCTAAGGAGTTTTGATAACTTCATCTTCTGTGTGCTCCGGAATATTCAATTCCCTGGATGGTCAGAATGGTCAGTCAGGGCTCAGAATCTTGGTGTTAAGGCTTCTGGTGAGATCCTGGCACATCAGACACAGAGGTTGTGAGGCTAGAGGATGGGCAGAAGGGGATCATACTGAGTCTAACAAGGAAAGAAAAGGAAATGAAGGATATAAGCAATTAAAAGCAAGCGCATAAATAGATACAAATACACAGATGGCCCTTGCAACATTATTCCCAATCTCGCAAACGTGTCAACGGTCTAAATACCCATCAATAGGTGAATGGATAAGTCAAACATGTTGCCTACGGTATATACAATGGACTACTACTCAGCCATAAAGAGAAATGAACTCTTGACACAGGCTACAAGAGGAATGAACCTCATAAGCATTATGCTGAGTGAAATAAATCAGCTTCAAAAAGGACACATTTTGCTTAATTCCACTTACAAAAAATATCTAGGCTAGGAAAATGAATAGAGACAAACATCTCCCAATTGTTTCCAGGGATAGGTAGGAAGGTAAGTATGGTTGTTACATAATGCCATGTCAATTGGACAAATAAGTGAGGTGGAGTCTTTCTTATACCTATATGAGTGTCCTTGGATTTATTTCTCTAGTCAACCCAGCCTAACCCAGTAGGGCCTGGAGGGGAAGTGCCATCCCTGAGACGATACTGAGCTTCCATAAGGGTGATGACATAATTTTGGAATGGGTAAGGATGATATATGAACAACATGCAGAATGCCACTTAATTATAATCTTGTAGAGCGTGGAAGTGACGAATGTTTTGATGCATGTATATTTAGTATGATTTTTAAAGAGTGTACGCAAAAGAGCAATATGGCAAGTCTGTGTTGCCATTTGCTGTTGCTCAGCTAAAAGCGATTCGGGCCTGTGTAGTTCAAAGGGAACCACAGAGGCTCAGGAGGAAAGCTGGTACCATCTCCAACTGAGACTTGTCTGACCAAATGCAGAGTCTCCCTTCAAGTAACTGACAGGTCAGAGGCAGCTCATCTCTGCTGCAGAAGCAATGATTTGTCTCAATTCCCAGACCACTGTCACAGCCATGTCTTGTTGCTCTCGGTGCCCCCCTTCCCCACCACAATAAGTCACTAGAAAGCCATGCTTCATTTAAAAACAAACAAATAAAACCCTTCTGCCTCCATCCTGGCACTGTTTCAGCTTATTTAGCATCATAACATATGTCATCTGTTTCCCTAAACAATCTAACATGGACATGGCACGATGGGACTGATGAGTTAGGCAAATGAGAACCAGCCTGCCCTCTGAACACACACGATGGCATTTGACTTGCTGTCAGTAGATGCTGTCGCGTTTCTTCTCCTCTTTCATGGAAAATAAATACAGAAAAGAATGAGGACATGAAAAGGGCTGCAAGATGTTTAGCTCTGGTCTTTCTAGAAAGTGTAGAAAAAAAGTATGTGACCCCTGCCTGCCTTTAGATGCCCCACTCCTCTGGCAAACAAGGATTGCACACTGACCATGGACAAGACATCTGGATCTGGGGGGAGGATATAACAATTGCCCCCACCAGCAAAGAGTTTCCAGATTTACGGGACTACACAGGCCAGGGAGCAGCTCATAAAAAGAACAAGAAGAATCACAAAGGAGGGTGTGCTCTAGCACCACTTCGTCCAGCTGCAGGCACATGAAGGCAAAGTTTCTTTTGCTTTCAGTCAAGTTTATGATTTCCGCTGCATCCCTTACCAACCAACACCTTCACGAAGATCTAGGTTCTTGGGTTGTTTCGCTCCAGGGCGGACATCTCCTTGGTAAAGCTTTATGGACAGCTCATGGTCCAAGAATTCCACCTATATGTTTTGAAAGGGGCCACGTTAAAACCCCTGGCTCAGACTTTCAGGACTGGGCACAATACAGCAAACCCACCATGGGGACAGCAGGATTTGGTAACACTCTCATCTCCATCACAACCTGAACCTGGCAAAGCTATTTTCTTCCACTCACCATCTTTCAATCAATATTTACTCAGCTATTAGTTGCTCCCCAGGCTCAGCATCAGAAAAGTGTTCAAACGTTACCGAATTGTCCATCTAATGGTAGAGGTCTGTGCAAGGGATATGAGAGCAAGAGGCTCAGAGATGATCAGTGGGTAACGAGAGAGGGATTCACCTTTATCATTTGTAGAAAGCCCCTGAGGCTTAGTCACATTGGCAGACTTTCCCTGGAGCAAGCAAATAAAGCTGCTCCCGGCTCAGCTCCATTCCTGATCTGGTCTTGCCATGAGACTATCCAGGCTTTGTCCCAACCCCACGTTCTGGAAACCACGAGTGGAAGGAGGTGAATCTTGGGGATACCATGGAAAAGAATGGGCATTGCACAACACTTCATTGTACTCATATGCAAAGGCCAAGAGATAGAACCAGGTGAGACTGTGAACAGGACAAGGTGATACTGCATGGTTTAAAATCAGAAAAGGTGTGCATCAGGGTTGTATCCTTTCACTGTTCTTATTCCATCTGTATGCTGAGCAATTTATACAAGAAGCTGGTCTCTGTGAAAAAGAACATGGCATCAGGATTAGACGAAGACCCATGTAATGTCATTGGGAACATTTTCTCACTAAAAATTTTAGGTCATGGCATCAAAAAAGTGTCATTTTAACCTAAATGGGTTTTTAGACCAGTGAAATAACAGCGAGAGTGAGTCAGCATTGTGCACAGAATTGAGCGATACTGGTTCTTTGGGAAATTCATAATCCAACACTGACACTGCTGAGTTAAAGGATGACAGTGAGGAAGATTCTACACCTGAGCTCTGTGATGGGCCAACGTGGTGCTCTACTCTCTTCAGGAATGGATGAGCCAGCTCCACCAAGATTCCCCTTTACTGGAGCACCTGCTATGTATGTAGACGTTGAACACAAGAACGCTTTGGCGTTCCTACAATGATTTCTGACCGATGAGGTCATCGAAAAAATGATTATGATAGCCCGGAGGTTTACTTTCAGGTTTTAACCCCTCTTCAGTTAATTTCTGTGCATGGGGGAAGGTTTGGGGCTTGCTTCATTTTCCTACATACGGTATCTCAGTTTGTCCAACACCATTTGTTGAGCAAGCAGAATTTGTCCCTTTGGATATTTCTGTGTCCTTTTTCGAAGGCTAGTTTCCTGTTGACTGGTGAATATATGTGTAGCTTTTCTGTTCGTATCCATTGATCTATATACCTCTCAGTGTACCAATACACTGCTCTCCCTTAGGGAAAAACAACAACAAAAGTTGTATGAGCCCCTATATAATGATTTTTTTTAATGGACGATGAACTATTTTCCAGGCCAGCACTATCCTATGTTTGAGCACATTGCTGCAGCCACTGTGTCAAACCATCATGCCTTATAGCCTGCGGTACTCATGTTCAGGTATAGTGTTCTGCCATTCACAAGGTTCACACTGGCCAGTTCTTTCAGAAGTGGAAGACCAGGTCCTCCTCCCTCGTCTCTGTCTGGAAACTGCTGAAGTCTACCTGCAGTGAGTGACCCAGCAGGCATTTGAACTACTGGCTGCAAAATTTCCACCATTACAGCCAAATGCAGGCCACCACAGTACAACAGACAGTAACAGCATCTTAACACCACACAAAGGCTCCTCCCTGGGGAGACCACGTGTTCAGGCAATTGCTGCTGTTACACATGTAAGTGGGGGCTACATGAAGTCGCACCATCTCCTGTGGCCCTTCCAGGAACAGGCCATTCTGCTGTTGTTTCTACTGGACTTAGGCTCAGCTGCCAACCTGCCCTCTGCACGCATTCTTCTCCTTACCCTTCCATGTCACCTTCTCTTTGCCCAAGTCAATACTGCTGGTCAGTCACCTACTGGTGGATGCTTGCTTCTGAAGTTTCTGAACCACATTTCCCCATGGTTATGAGACATTGCTGCTGCCACTGCGAGCATTTAACAGGTTACTTTACACCTTCAATGAGAAATCTAGGGGAATAGAAAGAAAGCTTCTTCTTTCTCCCAAGGAGTGGGTGGTGGTTTTGAACCGTTTCCCTTGAGGTGAGCAGCCCAATGTGTAACCCACTACACCAGTAGAGCCTTGGTGGCACTGTCCAGCAATTATTAGACTGCTAAATATGAGGTCAGGGTTTCAAACCTACCAACTTCTCCTTGGGAGAACGATAAAGCTGTTCCCATAAAAGACTGACAGCTCCAGAAGCCCTCT
The DNA here is from genome assembly GCF_050624435.1 of Tenrec ecaudatus. Taxonomy (NCBI): domain Eukaryota; kingdom Metazoa; phylum Chordata; class Mammalia; order Afrosoricida; family Tenrecidae; genus Tenrec; species Tenrec ecaudatus. The sequence goes on along the minus strand of NW_027459319.1, from coordinate 228,188 downwards.
ATAGGGTGGCTATGAGTTGGAATTTTGCGGTCATTTAGGGCTTTTTGGTGGCATGTGATTTTTTAGGGCTTTTAGGTTGTTTGTGGACGTTCAAGGTGTGTTTGGGGCATTCGGGTGGTTTGGGGTTTTTAGGGTGTTTTATAAGATTTTAGGGAGTGTTTAAGGGATTTAGGGGTGGTTTTTTAGAGTGTATAGGTATTTTTCAGCACAATATGGTGTTTTTAGTGATGTTACAGAGTTCCTTAGGGATTTTAGGGCATTTTTCATATTATATGTGTTTTTTTCCCCCAGCATTTTAGGTTTTCTTAGGGCTTTCATGGTGTTTTCAGGGCATATATGGGGTTTAGGAATGTTTAGGGTTTGGGAATCTTCTAAGGATGATTTTTGGAAGTTTCACATGTTTGGGTGGGCATTTGGTGTTTTTTTGTGGCTTTAGAGTGTTTATGGGATCCTGTCAATTTGCAGCTTTAATTCCGCAAAGAAAAGTCAGACAGCAAGCCAGAAAGGAGCAGGAAATGAAGGGGAAGCCCAGGCCACATGTTACAGCTGCCAAGTCCGGAGAACCTAGGTGTGGTCGTTGGCTACCTGGGACCGGGAGTGGGGCTGTGCTCCTGCCCAAGGGTGCTAGGGAGTAAACCAATCTCAGCTGGACGTTTGGCTTTTCTACTAATTAGCCGACTCCATGAACTTTCCCAGGGGCAGCTGGCGAATTGCCAGGGGAACCCAGCTAGACCCCCCACACAAAAGCACAGGGATGGTTACAGGAACAGGAGGTTTCACACAGTGGATGTGCAGGGCTTGGGGTCGGGATTGGGGGCCAAGGTGAGGAAGGGGCAGCAATAAGGCCTGGTCCCAAATAATCAGACACTGAGCAATAAAAGTACAAGGACTGCCAAGAGAACATGGGGACAAAGGATGGCTGGACTTCATTTGATATCTTTGGACGTGCTGTCAGGAGAGACCAGTCCCTGAAGGGACATCAAGTCCATGAAGGACATGATGCTTGGCAAAAAGTGGAGGACGGGCAATAAAACAGCTCGAACCAGTGGCTACATCAGTGGGCATAGTAACAATGGTGAGGATGGTTCGAGACCTGGCAGTGTTTTATTTTACTGCTTGTGTTTTTCTAGAACTGTCTTTCCTGGATGCACGAGGAAGGATAACTGTGCTTGTGGGAAGCAAATGCACAGTGGGCAGCGCTTTGGCCAACATAGGTACACCACCGGCACACAGTGCCCCCTTACTTGGCATCCAAAGTGACAGGATTTGTCTTTCCCCAGAGCTCTCCAGCCCTGGGGGAAGCGGCCCTGCCTTCGGCGCACCGCCAGGGGGCAGCACTGCTGCTCTCTCACTGGCTACATCTGTGAGGACCCAGAGAGCAGCTCCTTTCTGCTGCTCTCCTCTCAGACTTCTGCCAGAAGCCTTGGCTCGTCCTGGATCCTCCCTTGATTCCCACTCTGCACCTTTGGGGACGCCCAGCCCATTAACTCTCTCCCATCCTTCCTTGCTGCCTCTTGTCCAGATGCCTGAGCTGGGCTTCAAGTAGTTGTAATGTTATGCTTAGGTGAGATGTGTTCAGCTTGTTTACTGTCTGTATACAAGAAAAGAGTTCAGCCCAAGACATCCACCCTTTTGTTCCTCTATGGAAAGCCTGTTATGTGTCATAGTCTTCTCTCTGTGCAGTGCTTTCCTCTGCTGCTGATGCTTTTACATGAAATAGGACTCGGTGTGTCACCGCTACAGGAAATTATCTCTGAAAAAATAATATGCCCAGAACTCAGAAACAGTGTCAGCTTGCATCTGGCATCATGGAAGCATCATGGGTGTGTTTCCATTCATTCGCTCCTGAGTGTCACATGTTAAACTCAGTGCATAGCATAAACAGCAGCAGGCACAAACTGAGACAAAGCACACCCTTTGCTGTGAAGCACATTCCGACTCCTGGCTGCCCCTGTGCCACAGAGTAGAACTGCCCCGCAGGGGCTCCCTAGCTGTCATCTTTACAGAGGCACATGGCCACACCTCCCTTTTGGGAAGCCACTGGGTAGGTTTGAACTTCAGGGTTGTAGTAGTTGATATTGTAGAGCCCTGGAGTCAGTTCGGATTCATAGGGGCCTGTGCACTAGAGAGAGAAACAAAGCCCAGTCCTGCGCCATCCTCGCACTTGTTACTGTATTTGAGCCGATTCTCGCAGCCACGGTGTCAATCCACCTAAGTAAGGGTCTTCCTCTTGTTTGCTAACCCTCTGCCAAAAATGATGCCCTTCTTGCAGGACTGGTTCCACCATAGTAATATGTCCAAAGTACCTGAGACAACGTCTCCGCATCCTCTTTCAGATCTCCTGCCTTTAGTTTGTCAGCTCACTTCAATGGAGTCGATGCTGAGCCATAGCGACTCTATGAGATCAGAGCAGAACTATCTCTGTGGGTTTCCCAAAGGCTAACTCTATGGGAGTAGAACGCCTCATCCTTTTCTTCTGAGGACTGACTGGTGGTTCCCCACTGCTGACATTACAGTTGACACCCAAGGCATAAGGTACTATGCCACCAGAAGTCCCTTGCCCCTGTGCAATAACCAACACCACCTACACACAAAACCCACCCCTTCTCTGTCAGTTTGATGTATGGTGATGGCTTGAGTTGCTATGAAATTGGAAGCTACTAGGGGGAACCCGACAAAAACTACAATTTTTTCAAAACTATGCATTTAAATTTTTTATCCCCTTCATAGTACTCTCCATTACACTTCACACATTTGTCTAATCTGTGATTACATTCTTGGAAACATTTTTCAAACTCAGCAGTTTGGGTGACACCCTTGTTTTTTCCCCCCCTCTTCTGTGTTGTCAAACCACTGTCCTTCATTCATGGAAACAGAAAGAAGTCACATGGAGTGAGTTCAGGTGATTAGGATATGAGGGACAAGAGAGGCATGCTTTTTTGGGGGATGTTTTCATACTGTTATTTCTTTTCTCTTTTTTTATAGTCAATTTTTGGGGCCTCATACAACTCTTATCACAATTGATACATACATCATATTTGTACAATCATTGCCCTCATCATTCTGAAAACATTTGCTCTCCACTTAATCCGCTGGCATCAGCTGATAATTATTCCCCATCCCTCATGAACCCTGAATAATTTCTAAATTATTATTTTGTCTTATCTTACACTATACAATATCTCCCTTCAGCCACTTTTCTGTTGTCTGTCCCCCAGGGAGATGGTTATATGTAGATCCTTGTAATCGGTTTCCCCTTTCCATTCCTCCCTCCCTCTACCCTCCTCGTATCGCCACTCTCACCACTGGTCCTGAAGGGATCATCCGCCCTGGATTCCCTGTGTTTCCAGTTCCTATCTGTACCAGTGTACATCCTCAGGTCTAGCTAGATTTGTAAGGTAGAATGGGGATCATTTTAGTTGTGGGGGAAGAAGCATTTAGGAGCTAGAGGAAAGTTGTATGTTTCATTGTTGCTACAGTGCACCCTGACTGGCTCCTCTCCTCCCTGCTACCCTTCTGTAAGGGGATGTCCAATTATCTACAAATGAGCTTTGGGTTTTCACTCCACACTCCCCCGTATTCACAAAGATATGATTTTTTTGTTCCGATGATGTCTGATACCTGATTCTTCCGACACCTCGTGATCACACATGCTGGTGTGCTTCTTTCATGTGGGCTTTGTTGCTTCTCAGCTACATGACCACTTGTTTAACTTCAAGCTTTTAAGACCCTAGAATGTATAACTTTTGATAGCCGACCACCATCAACTTCAGTCACCACATTTGCTTATGCACCCATTTGCCTCCAGCAATTGTGTTGGGGAGGTGAGCATCCCGGAATGCCACTTTAATACAACAAAGTATTTTTGCATTGAGGGAGTACTTGAATGGAGGCCCAATGTACATCTGTTACCTTAATACTAAACCTATAAATATATGCATATAGATCTATTTCCCCATCGTTATACATAAATATATTTACATATGCACATGCCTTTATTTAGACCTCTATAAATGCCCTTTGCTTCCTACCTCTTTCCTTGATTTCCTTTTACTTTCCGATTGTCCCACTCTCATGTTCAGCCTTCATTTGTGTTTCAGTAATTCCTCTAGGTTACATTACTCTTGGTTACACTCTACCAAGCCTCCTACACCCTCCTCACCATCTATTTGGATCACTTGGTGTTCCCTTGTCCCTGGGTTTGTTAACAGCACTTCCTTTTTCCCTACACCCCCCTTTCCCATCTCCCTCCCCCAGCTGTCAGTCCCATTGTTTTCTCCTCCAGATTGTTCATCCAGCCTATCTCATTTAGACAGACCTGTGGAAATCATAGCATGCACAAAAACGAGACAGAGCAAACCCAAGCAACAAAATGAAACAAAAGAACAACACCACCACCAACAAGCCAATGACAAAAAGCAAAACAAAACACAAGAAAGAAAAGCTTTTAGTTAGTTCAAGGACTGTTTGTTGGCCTTTAGGAGTGTTTTCTCATAGAGTATGATGGGTCAGCTAGCCCTGGCCCCAAAGTCTATTTTTGGTATTCCCTGGGGACTTCGTTGCTCTGTTCCCCTTCCTGTTCTGTTGTACACCCTTAGTATTTTGCCTCGGTGTGCTGGGATCAGATCGGGCGATAGAGGCATGCTGTTTTTTTTGTGTGAGCAGGTGCACTGTCATGGTGGCAAAACCAGTCCCCTGTCTACCACTAATCAGTCCTTTTTATTTTAAATAAATCATTTTATTGGGGGATCTTACAGCTCTTGTAACAATTCATACACCAATTTGTATGAAGCACATTTGTACATACATTGCTATCATCATTTCCAAACATGTTCTTTCTCCTTGAGCTCCTTTTTTCCCCTCCTCCCACCCACGTGAACCACTGATACTTTATACATACTTTTTAGTTTTATATTTTACGCCTCTGCTGTATCCCTTCACCCAAACTTCTGCTGTTTGTTCCCCTGGGTGGTGGAGTGGGGCTGTATGTCCATCATTGAGATTGGTTTCCCCTTTCTTCTGCTTCTCCCCCCTACCTTCCCTCGTGGTGTTGCTACTCTCAGTATTGGTCCTGAGGGGTTTATCTGTCCTGGATTCTGTGTGTCGGAACTTCTATTCAATAGCAGTGTGCAAGCTCTGGTCTAGCCAGACAACTCAGACCTTCTTACACAATATCTTCAGAACCTCTATATAGGAAGCTTGATTAACAGTCTGACCTAGTGCAATGACTAAACTCCAAATGCACTATCACCCTCACATCAACAAAACCAAACAAATGAGCATCTTCTTGAAGTTTGAGTTCACTTGACGAGGTGTATTTGAGTGAGGTGATGATGGCGTCTTACACTGACTTGATTTATGTTTGCATTCTGGCTTGTGAGAAGAGCACAAGGTCTTGTCACCAGCAATGACCTTGGGAAAAAAGTGTGGGTGCACTAGCTCAGAGCAAGTTGCCAGATGCCTGCCCAAACAGGAGAATGTATATTTTGAAATGTGTACCCAGTGGAGCTTTGTACCGCTTGGTTTTTTGGCGGGGGTGGGGTGGGGGTGGGTGGAAGGCCGGCTACTCCTTTGTAGGTTAGATAATCTGAGATGTGCTATTTGAAATTTCCTGGGGCCAGTTTTAGACAAAACTAGAAAAGTTAATTTTGCTGTATGGAAAAATCTGACAGTCTGGAAGTATCTAATTTTCCTCACATGCCATCATTCCCCTAGTAGCATTATTCTTAGTTAAAGCTCTCCTCTGTTCCTCCTTAGGGTTTCCCCCACTACCTGATGTTCCTTTTCTCCTACTCATCATCAAGGGACTTGTGTCCAAAGTGAGGACAGCAAATAAGAGACCCTCCTGACTCTCTGTTAAGAAGGGTGCTCTGGTGCATGCGTGTGTTTATGTGTGCACATACAATCGCATTTGAATTTTGTTGGAAGAGGCTTCATAGAGACAGAGAGTGACATGGTTAGAGCTGCTGCACATGTAGAGCACTGTACTCTATGGTGTTCTAATTCAAATGCATGTAAGGTCCAAGAGAGGTAATAGAAGCAAGTGACCAGGGTCAGGGAAGGCAGTAGGAGGAACTGAGGGAGCCTGAATGCCTCACACCCTGCCAGTTTCACTGATTCTTGGATGGGAGAGTACCAACCTAGTGCTGTGAAATCTTCGCAGTTTTCAGAGGCTTGGGGGATTTAAATTTTGTATGTAAAAAATAGACATCTAAATGCTTGTAATTTATTGATTTCGATAAACACACTGAATGCCAGTACGCAAGTCAAACAAACCAAACTGACAGCCATCGATTCTTTGCCAACTCATAGTGACCCTATTAGACAGGGTAGAACTGCCCCTCAGTTCAGCTCCCAGCCCTGGAGGCCCACCAGTTCCTCGTTATTATCATGAGGAATACTATTTTCACAAGAGCATTACATACCCCTAGAGACTAAACCATAAAGCCATATAGGCTTTGACCATCAATTCTGATATGCTTTTTCCTCAAACTGATGGGTCATTTGATGGAATCCTTGTATTACTTCCCTAACATAAAAATTAATCAAGCAAAGGAGATTCAGTGCTCAGTACTACAGCCCCCTATTTAGAGATTAACTCTTAAAAACCACCACCACCACCACCACCACCACCACCACCACCACCGCCACCTTATCTATGTTGATAAAAACTTGAGTAGGCTGTATAAATATCTCAAGTATTTAGGATAAAATGGATTCTTATTCTACTGTCACATATTTAGTTTGAGTTATGTGTTTCCATCTGAACACAAATTAAATAGACCTCATTGACATCTTTTCAAAATGCCATAAAAATTAAATGATTACCTTAAAAGATACTCAGTATAATTAGGCATCAGAAAAATGTACATCAACACTAGAGCGAGATAGTGTTTCAACCCATCAAGATGACACTAGCCAAGAATATTAAAAATACCATTGAGTGCTGGAAGAATGAACAGATTTGTGTCAGAAGAACAGTCTGAAAGGTCCTTAGAAGCAAGCACGGGGAGACTTCACATGCTTTGGATATGTTATCAGGAGATGCCAGTCCCTGGAAAAGGCTGAAATGTTAGGTTCAAGTATAACAACAGTTTTGAAGATGGTGTAGGACTGCGCAGTGGTTCATTCTGCCTTGAGTTGGAACTGACTCAATAGCACCTAATGCTAAAAGCTAGATGCTTTTGATCCTAAATGAAAAGTGGATGGTCCAGCCTCCATACCAGCTACGTGGACAACTGCCCCTCCCCCTAGAAGAATTTACTTTAGAAGACGGCACTGAACCTGTAGCTAGGGGAGATGGACATGTCTGATCAGAGCACACAGGGGCAAATGAAGGGGGAGGAAGAGAGTGGAGCACACACTGGTCCACCAGGCTTGGAGGATGATTTTGGCACTCTGAACAGCCAATGTACAGAGTGGACCATATGGCTGATCCCACTATGAGACATGCCATCCCTTGCTGGCCCAGAGCACTATGGGGACAATACCGGAGACTCTGTGTTGGGACTGACCCGACTGGCCCTCCAACACGGAGGCAAATCACTAAAAGCATGCAGCAGAGCAACCATGAGAGCAGAGCGGGTAGCCCCTGAGGGAGTACAAAGGACAGACTCTGGGGCCAGAGCAAGATACGCCATCAGACCTGACTGAAGGACACACCTATAGAAAAAAAAAATCAGACCTTGATCTATTTACAGGTTTTTCTTTCTTAAAAAATTTTTTTGTCTTTTAATTAATTTACTCTTTTATTGATCATTGGTTTTCTGTTGTTGTTTTTTTGTCATCACAGTGTTCTCACCCATCGCCTATCTTGCTATGGTTTGATTTTTGGTGCATATTATTATCTCAACAGATCTATCTAGATAAGATAGGCTGGAAGAATAGTCTGGAGGAGAAAACAACAGGACCAATGGTTCCCGGGGACATGGGAGAGAGAGAGGAGGGGGTAAGGAGGTGATGCTGACCAATCCAGCGACAGGGGAGCAACAAGTAATCCAAAATCCGTCGCAAGGAGGGTGTGAGAAGCCTGGTAGGTATTCAGCAAGGGCAATGTAACCAAGAGAAATTACTCAAACCCAAGTGAAAGCTGAGCATGATAGTCGGACAAGAGGAAAGTAAAAGTAAATAGAGGAAAGAACTAGGTGACAAAGGGTATTTCTAGAGTTCTACATACTGGCATGTACATATGTAAATATATTTATACAGGAGGGTTCGTAAATAGATCAACGTGCATATATTTATAGACTTAGTATTAAGGCAGTAGATGGACATTGCCAAATACTTACTCAATGCAAGAAGACGTTATATTAAATTGGCATTCCATGATGAACACCTTTCCAACATGATGGTTGAAGAAAAATGTGTGCACTAGCAAATGTGGTGAAGAAAGCTGATGGTGCCTGGCTATCAAAAGTTATAGCATCTGGGATCTTACAGGCTTGAAAATAAAGAAGCGGCCATCTAGCTCAGAAGCAACAAAGCCCACATGGAGGAAGCACACCAGCCTGTGTGACCATGAACTGTTGAAGGGATCAGATATCAAGCATCAAAGAACACAAAAATCATGTCATTGTAAATGAGGGTGAGTGCAGAGTGGAGACTCAAAGCCCATTGGTAGGTAACTGGACACCCCCTTCCTGAAGGGATGTGGGGAGGAGATAAGCCAGTCAGGGTGCAGGGTAGCAACAATGAAACATGTTTCCTCTAGTTCCTAAATGCTTCCTCCCCCCACTATCATGATCCAAATTCTACTTTACAAATCTGGCTAGACAAGGGGATGTACAGAGAGATCGCCTTGGAGATTGGGTGGATGTTCCCACAGTAGCGTGGAGCCTCACAAGTGGTGGTCAGGCGTTTCCCCCAGTCACTTGTAGGACCTCAGGATTTAGGCTGGGGATGCCCCCACTTTTTATAGGGGAGAACAACCTGTGGCCTGGTGTGTGGGAGAGGACCAGCGTGAATTCCCCAGCTGCTTGCCACACCAATAAGTGGGGGGTGGGAGCTCCCTCAGTTGGGCCTTCAGGTTTGCCCTAGGCAGAGGGGAGTGGCCTGGAGACAGCTATTGTCTTGTGATGGGAAAGAGAGTGAAAGGAGAGGAAAAAGAGAGAAAGAGGAAGACACAGACTGGGGCAATAATGCCAACCAGACTGACAACCACTCACCCACACACAACTAAAATGCACAGAGTAAACAAAGGTGACAATAGTAAAAAAAAAAAAAAAAAAAGAAAAGAAAACAACTAAAAAGGAGAACCAAATCTGTGGAGGCTGTGGTAGGAAGTAGAGAAGAGCTAGATGGAGCGGAGAAAAGCAGAAAACCTGTAAGAAGAGTCCAATAAAAGGAAAAAGAGAGAAGAGAAAAGGAAGGAGAAGGAGAGAGTATTTTTTAAATGGTTAAAGAAATAACTGACCCTGTGTTATGCTGTGTGTAGCTCTGACTCGTCCTGTGTGCAGTACTGTCTTAGGGGTCAGGCTGCCCACTAGGAGGACAGGGTTGCCCTAGGCAGAGTGTAGGGCTCTGGAAACCAGCAGTGGTATGTGCAAGCAATGAGAGGGAGCAGAGAGAATCGTACAAGCTAAGAGAGAGGTGAAGAAAGCAAAGACAGAAAGAGGAAAGAAAGAAAAAGAGAATAAAGAGAATAAAGGAAATAAATCCAACTGAGTTCACTAAGGTTGGCTGTGATGGTAAAGAGCAAGGAGAGAGAGAAGGAGGAAATAAAGTATAAAGTAGTAGCTGATCCCTGATTGCTTGGATGAGGGGCCAGAGGGGTTTAGACACTGCTCCAACATGGCAGGTCAGTGTGCCCTTTTAATGCCGGGACCCAGTGGTGCTGGGCAGAATTGCCCTAGTTGACGAGATCACCTTAGAGGCATGACGGAGGTTTCTTCAACGGTGCAGCGCACTGTAGGTGTTTGTCCCAGGTGCCTTGTGTGGTGTACAGCACTCCCACACAGGGCAGGCTGGAGTGCCTCCTGCTATTTGGGTTGATTTGCCCTAAGCGGAGGGAAGTGACCTGGAAGCCTTTAGTGGCATATGAGAGGAGAGAGTGGGAGAGAAGAGGAAAAAGAGGGGAAAAGGGGAAAAAAGAGGGATAAAGAAGAAAGCAAGTAAATAAAAGCCCAACACCAACCTGAGCACGTTGAAACTGAGTGCGGTGGAAAAGTTAGAAGGGCTAGTGAATAAAGTGAGAATAAGTAGAGCAGTGGGTAAGGAGGTAATGATACTTGATCACCTGTCCTTGAGGCCAGAGGAATTCCAACTCTTCCTCAAGGTCACGGGGTCATGGACTTGTAAGGTCTCTCTCTCTGGCCTAAATTCCAACCCCAGTCCTTGGCTCCCCGCGAGAAAAATTTCATGCGGAAGCCAGGCTCGTGATCCAAGTGAATTTAATGAGAGTTAAAAGAAGCTTCAGGTTTTACAAGGCACCCATAGGATTCCTTTGACCATGGGGCCTGGCAGAGACTGCCTCAGGTCATGCAAGGATCTCTCTCCTCCCAGGAAGACGACCAGACCACCCCTCTCCCTTCTGGTTCCTGCCTTTTCAAGGGTTCCCGGGGAGGCTGGTGAAGGACCCCAGGTCAATCCCATTGGCTGAACTGCAATCATCTGGCCCAGGTGGGCTGCTCCAGGTGCAACATCCATCGGAGCCCACGGGCAGGAAAATCCAGCTTTCCTATGCTGGCTCTCCTGGGCATGCGTTAATGGACTTTCCCATCCCTGATGTAGGGTTCCACAGATGCTGTGTGAGATTACTTCAAAAGCAAGATCGCGCCCGTGGCCAGGGGTCACTTGGGTGCTGGAGTACCTGCCTTGTGCTGCATGTAGCACTGCAGCAGGGGCTGGGAGGGGGCACTGGGGGGCTCCCTCAGCCCCGTCTAGGGCTCCAAGACCGGCAGGGCCTCCCCAGCTATGTGTAGAATCACTGAGAGGGAAGCTTGTTGTCCTATCTAGACTGCTGATGCTTCCTAGATCAGAGGATTTTCTTTTTTATCCCTCTGGCCAGCTAGAATGAAATTGTCTCCCACAGTCTCTGGGCTACAGCTCAGTGCTGTTTAAGGCTGACACTGCTACAGCGGGTCTTTGTTATGGTAAAAGCTGCCAGGCCCTGTGGCTGAGTTCTGGCATTCCTTAGCTAGGTTGCTTCTTATGCTGATTTATGTTAAGGGACTCCCCTATGTGGTGCTTGGAGCTGAGCAACCAGACTTGGGTTTGAGTTTTAAACCAATCATTTATGTTTCACCCTTAAAAAAAATTCTACTTGTGATGTGCTCAGATTTGGTGGCTGTCAAGCTGACCCCCAGAGGGGGAGATGCAGCTTATCAGGGGGGTTGTTTACTAGTCGGCCAATTGGAACTAAATTTGCTCCCTGGACTCCCGACTTTCTGCCTTTTTCTCCCACACCATGATCTTCCTAAGGTAATAATATATTTTTTCTTCTACTCTAAATTATGGCTACCCACCACCAACCCCTGACCGTGAGCTCAAGGCATCCAACCGCATGGAGAGCTCAGTGTGGGGTTCCCCTCGTGTCTGAGATTCTGCCCCCTCTCAGGGCGTCCACCTGCAGGGATCCCTGCTCCAGGCAAGGGCATATCTGGCACCTGCCACTTCGTCAAAATTATAGTGCTTTAAAGCATTCTTGGTTTGCTTTGTGAGTGGAAATCCCACAAAAGAAGGGGTTCAGGAGAAACCCTGTTACCCTAGTTCTAATTTCAGAACTCCACCTCCCCGTTTCCTTCACCTAATTTCCTATTTTTCTGGTCTGGCAGCAGGAGCTCCAGATAGATGGGTCCTATCTGGTCGCCATTTTCTCTGAATCCCTCCATCTATTTTTTTTACACTCTTAAAAAGTACAAAACATTTACTCTACAAGCGCAAACAGATTTTCAAAAGCAGGGAAAAACCTGAACGTTCAGTACATGGTTCAATCGTCTTTTCATCTCTGTGCCCTAACTATGCTGAGCTCCATGGAACTGCATGGAGGGGAGCTATTCTGGCGTCATCGAGCCAAGTGAGTGTTTTGAATTACCTCAAGTGAATATTTGACTGGAAAGCATAGGGTGTAAAAAAACCCTGAAATCAGTTGGTGCACATCCATCACAAAGAACAGGGCCTTGTACTTAAACCTTTTTTCTGAAAATAAGCAGCCATCTAAGTGAGATATCAACTAAGGCCGCCCAGAACAAGCAGCACAGCCAGTGTGATGCCAGGGTGATAAATAATAGAATCTCAATCTGCAGGTATGAACAAGAATCAGAGCTTAAGTTCGGAACACCCAGTTTGCAAAAGGACTCAAATGCACATGCTGGGTGAATTCCCTCTGACCACAGTCCATGGACATGAACAGATACAGTTAAGTTCAAATGTAACACCTGATCATTTGATCTCTTCAGACTAATTTTAATTTGGTTCCAGTTTTTAGTATTTTTCACTTTCTGTTCGATTGAGGTTTTTCTCTCTTTTATCATTGTTAGTTTTTCTTTTCTACTTGTTTCTTGATTTTGTTTTGTATTTTTTTTTAATACATATGAAATCCAGGAGAGGTAAATCCAGAGAGACACTAACAGAATTAACAATCACCTAGGGACAGGCAGGGAAGATTTGGGGGAGTGAGGGGGGGGCTAACAAAAATGAATATAAAAGAAGGAAATGATGTAAACCTGATTGTGGTGAGGATTACACAAATCTTAATATGACTGAAGTATTGAATGATATATGTGAATTATATGAGAATTAAAATAAAACAAAAGCTGAGGTCAGAGATAGGGCAGCAATTTAGCCCTGAATCTCTTGGTGAAGATTGAATGTCATTTTGTGCCAAGAGCCCATTTTTCCACTCATGAAGTTTGGGGAACCGGCCATGCTCCTTCATCACTTTTCTTACCTCAATAAATGGGTACAGTTCACTCTTCTCCCTTTTCTTCTCTGTCACATACTTTGCAGCAGTCAGGGGAACAGAACTTACAGTCCTGAAAGGGATCCATGAGTGTTAGTCCAGGTAGACTAGAGAAACAAATCCACACTCAGATGTGTATAGGAAAGACCTTTATATACAAGAACAGTTGTATATTGAGAAAGCATTCCAGCCCAACCAAGATCAAGTCCATAAGTCCAATATTAGCCCATGTCTGATATCAATCTATAATGTTCTCTTCAGACTCATGAAACACCTTCAATGACCCCAAATGCAGGAAGATCACAGGTCAGTAGTTGCAAAGTCTTCTGCATCCAGTGGTGGTAGAAGCATCTCAGCTTTGGCAGGGTCTCCATGTGGCTCCTCCAGTTCCCAGGGCATGGGTTCTATCAGTGTGGTGCCATGTGTCTTGTTAGTAGGACATCTCTCAGGGAATGAGCAGAAAGATAGTCTCCTGCCTCCAAGGAGGAAATACCAGATTTCCCAGAACCCTGACGGGAAGGCCAGGCCCACAAAGAGGCCTCATTGGCCATAACCCAATAGAGAGACTAGAGTCTACCCCTTCACTCTTAATCCTCTCAAGTCCCAAATTGACACCAGATTGTATAACTACAACAGACCACCCCTTGTCCATTTGACATTTTCACAAAATTCTTTAGCCGTATATAATTTCAAAACAATAATAGAATCATATCAGTATCTAACAGTATAATATGAAAATGCATACATTTCACTCCGTGCCACCCTCCTTTAAACATAATATTCTGTAAGTGATGAAACAAAAATATCCTATGCTTAACAATTGCAGGTAAGGTACACCCACATATTAATCCTATAATTCTATGAATATATTCCAGTATCTATGAAATCTTGCAAGCTAGCCACTTCACGCCTTTATCTGGCCCATTTTGGCTATCCAGTTTCTCTACTGCCTACTTACATCAACCCAGTGCTCTGAGGAGACAATCATATTCTTCAATATAAAGAGTCTTCATGCCAGTTGGAACCTTGTGAAGTCCACATCCACAAGAAAGTCAAAGCAGGACAGTTCGTCTATACAGTCTGCAGCAGTATATACCAGTGCACAGGCTCAACATTCTTCTCTTCATCTGGTCGGGTTCGGGTCAAGTCAATGTGGGCTCCCTCTCTTGGCCTCACCTCAGTGTCCATTGGTCGCATTGCCTTTAGGCCTTGGCCCCATCACCAATTCTCCACAACTCTAGTCCCCTCAGAGTAGGTCATGGACTTCAAACGAGTCAACCTGCTCTCATCTTCTTCTCTACTGCCTGTAAACCAGGTCCACGAGTGTCAGTGGTCAGAATGAACCCGCTGCTCTATTGCTGCTATTCTGCCACTTTCACTCAACAAGCAGATCCAGGTGGTCACCTAGCAATCATTTCAGGCTTCTACAGGCTCCCTTGAATGTTCAGTACTAGAAAGGAGTTTCTTCAGGCTTTGAGATTTTTTTCCAGTTTCTGACAAAAACCACTATTCAAAATTCAAATATTACAAAAGTTCCCTTTTAATGCACATGAAGCTCTTCCTCACAGTGGGAGCAGTGCACAGAAACGGACCTTGATGCTGGGCTGCTCTGTGCGTGCTTTGGTCAGTTGGGAGCTGCTGATTCACAGATTCACTTCACGTGGATGAAGATGCTTGTTTGCTTCCCCGTGAGTTTATCGCGCTTCAACAGAGAAGAACCCTGTTCTTGGGTTTTGCCTCTGCCTTGCTCCTAGCACCGCTGGAATAGAAAGATTACAAATGATTTTTTTGTTGTTGTTTTAAAAAACAGAAAAGAAATGCCGTGTACCTGTTAGGTAAGTAGAGGCAGAACTGAGGGTGGTCGCTGTGCATGCCAAACCTCCTCCCCATCACAGACAGTTGAAAGCTGCTTCAGGCTGGAAAGATGCACACATTTAGGTCCTTGTGACAGGAAGCAGGTCAACCTGGGCGGGCCCCCATCTAGACCAGGTGGGCTTAATTCAGTCAATGGGGTCAAACAGTACCGTCAGCCATGCCTACCAACAGGGTATGGGTGGGGGCCTCCCACCAGCTGTCATGCAACCCAGCGCGCGTGGGCTGTCCAGTCCGCCCCCACCCCCCACGAGCATATTTGCCTCTTCTATCCTTTATAAAGTCACTTGGATCACAAACTAGGTTTCTGCGTCAATTGGTTCTTGTGTGAAGCCAAGGACAGAGGTACATTTCTCCCAGAGAGAGCCCTCACATAACCAAATCAGATTATAGCCTTCAGTGTTAGGGTTCCAACGAATTTTGGGGGAATATCTCAAGTGGTAGTGGTAAGGACACAACTCAATCCATATTATCTCTTTATTTTGCTCAGCCAGATGCTTGCCCTTTGAGCCTGAATTGTTGCAAGGCTTATTACCCCATCAAGTGTTCCCAGAGCAAGCCCTAAATGGGCAGTAGTCACACACAAGGAAGATTTGCAGGGGACACTGTTAAGAATGATTAATGCTTAAGTGTTCCTTGTCTCCCCAAATGTACCATCTGGCAGAAAATTTCTTAGATCTCTCTCCTGGGAGAGATATACCTCAGCTCTTGAATAACTCTCCTGGTCATAGAAGTCAAATTCCAAGCTTTTCATCCAACATTCATAAAGCTAAATAAATGTTACATAAACCTAAGTTCTCTATCTTGGATAAGACAAAGTAAAACCATGACTTGAGAAGGTTTTCATTGAGGACAGAGACAACTTCAGATATTCTAAGCCTATGAAATTGGTCATGATTCAGGCAACTTGCCAAGGAAGCAGGTAATACCTAGGTGGGAGGTGGAATGAATAAGAACTTGCACTAAGATTCCATTCCATCAGGTGCAGCTGGTGACTTTGGAGGCCCAGAGCAGGCAGTGGGAGAGAGAAGACCAGAGCAGGGGAGGGATGTGATGAGCTGGAGGGTAGAGGGAGGGATTATGTGTTGTTCTGCTGTCACCTCCCACCCCACTGTGACCCTTTAGTGATGTGGGCCCAGGTTTGTGATGCAAGTGGTTTTGAAGGCAGAGGGGACTCAGAGTGCTCAGTTGCCTGAGTGCAACCGCTGTATCCAGAAGATGGAGGAGATTCTCTTTCTGCTGGAACAGAAAAGTGCTTCCTGGCTGACCTACCAATACCCCACCTGGTTCACTGTTTTGACCTTGGGCATCCTGTATGGAGTGGGTTGCTTCTTCCTGGTCCTCCCCTTCCTTCCAAATACTCCACCTGTGCGACCACCCAGGAAAAGGATAAAGGTAAGAAATTCTCAACCCAGCCATAGGAGAGATTGATTTTTCCTTGTTTTATAAATTTTTCCTTTCGTAATTAATTTCCTGATAGGGGAAATCTCAAGAAAGAAGAGACCATCAGCCCTGGCTTTGGAATGTTGATGAGGGCTGGTGCGTCCTTACTCACTGTTAGGACTTTGTTCACTGCATTGGTATCATTTTATCCTTGCCGGCTTATGTTGATTTTCATTATTTCTGTTGGCTTTCCCTGTTTGTGAAGCACAGGAGGCGTGGATGCATCATGATCATGGACACAAGGGTTGACAGAGTTGCAGGTGGAGAGATCTCATGGCAGAGGGAGGGATTGTGAGATCAGCAGTGTGGAGAACTTCCCCATCGGGAAGCTAGGGAGTGAAGGGGGATTGATTTCAAGACGAAAAAATGAAGGAGGCCAGAGGGGACAGAGAGCTTTAGACCTGACTGTGATTACCCAACTCCTTTTGAAGGCAATTTAACCATGGAGGGGGGGGGTGTTGTTCTAAAATGGATATGGTAATCATTGATTGTACCATTGCCCTTGATCTGATTGAATGACTGAACTATTGACTCGTATGATATGTAAATCATTTGCCAGTAAGATGAGCATTCAAAAATATTTCTCTTTGAAGATCTCAGACCTCCCATCTCTAGTTGTTATAGAGGGCAATAGGTAAAAATCCCCAATATAGTGACGCAGTGGCTAAGGACTAGATGACTAGACATTTCAAAGGGCAGCTCTCATCACTGGGTCCTCAGTCTCTTTCCTTGAGCTCCAGTCTCTGGGCCAAGGCTCCTTTTCTGTCTGGGCTAATTGAGAAAGCATGGCTGACCCCGGGGAGGAAGTGGTCAAGGGCTGGCCCAGAGCTTCAGCCTCCATAATCAAAATCTTGCCCACCAGAACACTGAGTGCTGAGAGTGTGTGCTCTCCGTGAGCAGAGGAAGGCTGACGGAAGAAATGCACTCTAGGTCTCACACAGAAGCTGGTTTCTGGGCTTTAGTCATTCCATGGAGATTGTCATTCTTCTAATCACCAGTAAATGCCTGCAGTTTGTCACAAAGAACAGATGCAGGATTGGATTCCAGCCTGACTTCCTCTCTTGTGCCCCAGCCTCAGGTGGAGACAAGGAGAAGCAGCAGGTCAAGGGACAAAGGTGACGCTCTGAAAGGTAAGGTTCTGCCCATTCAACCAAGCTCTGTAAGCTCTCCTGTCCCCTCCTCTGCAGGATGCCAGTGGCAACAGCCCGTCTCTCTCAGGTAATAATCCTGAACAAAAGGATACTGTGGATGGAAACAGAACCCAGATATTTCCCAGATGTACAGGAGGGGCCTAGGATGGGATGAAGGCTGGCCAAGGTAGGACCCAGTAGGGGGCAGTGGGGGTGTCAGGAGCAGATTCTGGTGGATTTGGAGGTGGAACATTGAGGGGTAACTGCGATAAGCTGTGTAACTTTGCCAAGGTTCAGATTGCTCACTGAGACCCCACAGACAATATTGGAAACTGATGCTCCTTGAAATGCCAAAGCACCTCCTGCCCGTGGGAGTAAGCTATCATTTGACCTTGAGCTCTGGAGAGTCCAACGTCCTAAGTGCACAGCCCGTGTGACATTCCTTTCGGTCCTCTGGGAGGGCTGCACCATAACGGTTCTCTTGATTTCCAGTTTTCCGAAGCTTCCTGCAAGAACTATATGGCGCTCAGAACCTGCGTTTGCGTCTTAGGCAGAAGTAAGTAACCTTCCTGCTTCACCGCGGGGTGCATCTTCCAACCAGGGTGCCTGTGTGGCCTCGGGCTGCAGAGCAGCTGGGATGCGCTGGTTTGGGGGACACTTTCAGGGATGGGCAGAGAATGACAGGAGTCCCGGGCAGTGGGGTGGGGCAGGAAGAGCAGGCCATCAAGGCTTGGGGAGGGGCTGAGCTTGCACCGACCCTTGCTAGCCTGCTAGGTCTCTTGCCCCTTCAGTCCTGGCTGTAATCTGGTCCTTCTGTCTCCTGCAGCCACTTGGGAAACCCACTTGACACTGGCAGCTTTGGTCAACAGAAAGCTCAAGCCCTCTCTGGTAGCTGGCGAAATAGAGGTACGGCTGAAGTCCACGTCGGTACGCGCGCCCCACACGGTTCTGCGGCTCATCCATTCCGGACACCTAGGTCTCAGAACTCCACCCTTCCACGGGCCCAGATGTGCATCTCAACTTCTCATGTCTTACCCGCCTTGAGTCAATCACCAGACTGCGCACATTCCCATGAACCTGACAGTCTTTCACCCACACCACTGGCTCTTCCCTCACCCAGTGCCAAACCCCCGGATTCAAAGGCCTACCTGCAGCCTCCAAGCACTCTCTGGGACTCACCAGCCCCGCACCCCACAGGGACTCGTTCTCAGAATGACTTGTTGGCAAGGCCCAGGCAGAGCCCATCTCCACACAACCGCTGCTCCACACCTGCCATGGCAGCCATCACAAGTCAGGATCCCACAGGCCTCCCTACTGCCTCCCCACCCCAGTGTTGGGCAGCTGCCAAGAACTTACAGCTTCCCTCCTTGGAATACTTTGGGTCTCTGAAAGAGCACTCTACCTGGCACCCCCAAGAAGACACCTTTCGGGAAGGACCCACAAAGAGGCAGGGGGAAGTAGGGAGGCCCACCTTGCTCAACCCCAATGTCCACAAGCTGCTGGAAATAGAAATCACAAAGGCAGAGAAATGGAATATTTGGGAAGAAAAAGGAAAGGGTGTATCAGAATACCATCTGCAGGCCTTAAATATGTTGAAGGCACTCGATGGGGAGCAGATCACTGCACCTCCCCAGCCCTTCTGGAATGCCAGCATCAAAGCAGAGCAGATACCCAGCGCTCAGAAGCATTTTCCACAAAAATTCAGTGAGTTTTTCTGGGGTCTACCTTTTCTGCACAGCGAGTCTCTGGCAGCTGCTCTCAGGGTCTCTGGATCCACCCTAGAGTTTCCCACTGTCTTATTTAATGAAATTCCTAATGCCTTACCAGCTCAAATGCAAGCTAAAGAGTACCCACTCTAGTTGCAACGTCACTCCTTGCCCTACACTGAAGGCCGATTCCAACTTTTACTTCCAACTGCATGCCAAGCCCAGGCCCCACCGCCGGCTACAGTCCTGACTCCGCCCGGTCCACAGCCCCGTGGCCCACTCGCAGTACCTTTTCCTCCTCCTCACAAGAGTCCCTGTGATGAATCCTGTCTTACCGTCCACACTAAGTCCCAATCACGCATTCCAAATTCACTTCAACAGCTGGAAAGCCATTTTTTAAAGAAACAACAGGAAAGTGAGAGTTCTTTACCCTTTATGATACCACCACCCCAGGAAGCTTTTTGTCTTCGCAAACCCACTCATCCCCAGGACAATCAGAAGGTCCAGACCCCAAAGACAGAACCCAAGCTTCCTGACTGCTTGAAGCAATCGGAGCTCCACCGCCAAGAGAACTTCCCTCAATTGCAGGGGCCCCTCGGCAATGGGACTCTTGAGTCTCTGACACTAAAGCAGCCTCAGGAAAAATGGCCAGGGACTTGTCTGGATATGAAGCAGCCCGAATGCTCCTGCTCAACACCTGGAGACAAGCAGGGGAAGAATGTAATGAAGACGGTGTCCCCAGGAAGATGCACACACCCTGGACCGTCGCTTGCGTGCTGCAGAGCCGGTGTCCAGCTGAGGAACAACTCGGTCAATGGACAAGGGAATTACTTGAGGAAAATATCCAAATGTAATCTATCTCTCTGTAGATCAGGAAACTACTGCCCAAAAGGAACTCCGGGAGCCGACTCAAAGGAGTTAAGTGATTTGAGGATACACAAGGGGATTAACGCAGGAACTTACACCCTAAGGGGTCCAAATAAAATCCTACTGGAAAACACCCTGAATGTCCACATGTGCAGGAAGGTGGAGCAGATTAGAAAGGATCAGATCCCTGGCATTGTTTGCCGTTCATGTCTTGCGACCACGCACGCTTTGTCTATTTCCCTGACCCACCCACATGTTGTCAATGTGGCCTCCTGGGGAGAGCTGGAAGATCTGAACACAACGCAGAGCCTTTCCTTTTTCAGCCCGGGCACTCAACAGGTGCTGGACTCGCATATCGTAAGGCTCCAAATGAGGCAGAGGTGGTGCATGCCCCTCAAAGTCCTTGAGCCCACAAACCTCTGTAGGACAAGAAAAGACAACGCAATGTCCTTTCCAAAGTCCACCTGCTTAGCCACCCCTAAGTATTGAACTAACCTAGTAACTGAGGCTGCCAAGGTCCTGGGAGAACCCTGTCAGGCAGACTGGGGAGAGAGAGTGACCACAAAGAAATCAAGCCCTACCCTGGAGAGTCCTTTTGCTGATTGCTCCCCTACAGAGGAGCCTGTTCAGGGAACCCCAGCCTACCCCCCACTTGATAATGACAGTGGATGCTCATTGGCCCTCAGGCAGCCGTTTCCAGCCTTCATGCCCAGTATCCTTGGCAGAACCTTCCAGAATGAAAGTGTCCAGAGAGAGAGAGCCTAGAGCAAACCTCAAATCCAGTACTGACCAGCAAGGGGTCAAGGAAAGAGGGTGCTAGTTGTGCCCCAGGAGGCCCCAGATTGGAAGTGAACTCTGAATGTCCATCTTCAAGAGCCAAAGAGACAGGGTTGGTGGTGGTCAAGAAGTCCTCTTCAATAGAGCTAGACGATAGAGACACTTTCAAAACCAGTGTGCTGGCAAAATCTCAAACCAATGATGTGGACCCGGGGGTACTTCGAGGCTCTAGGATGTAGTAAAAGTTTCCTGCTACCTGGAAAGTGTGCTCCAGTTCCTGAAAAGCCAAGCCTTACAGCACGAGTGTGCAGTGAGATTAAGCTCCAGGTGGAGGTAGAGGCAGAGGATGGTTCTCCATGCTGTCCTGTTGACGGGCTCCTTCAGGACTGCACCACTGATGTGCTCACTGCCACCAATGTTTTGCCTTCTCAGGTGGTCCATTGCCGCCCCCAGCATTTGTTCACTGGGGATAAGCCAATATGTCAAGGGCCAAGTGGCTTCGTGGTGGCTAGAGCAAGTTACATGGGGCAGCAGAAGCTCAAAAGCCCCAACCTTCAGGACCCCTCGACAAGGAGAAGGAAGGATGCTGTTCCCACTGACAAGAGGGAGACTCATAAATGGCCCAATCCAGAAGAGCATGGAAAAGGATTAGCGGGAAGAGGCATCTCCCAAGTCTGTGGGTTAAGCCAGCCTGTGCAAGACAAGGCATTGGCTGAGTGCCTTGAGATCAAGTCCTCACAGCTCCCACCAGAGAAGGGACAGCTTCCTGCTGAGGGCCACAGCAAAAAATGGAGGAAGCACTTTGTCCAGTGGATTTGCTCCAGCAAAAAATCTACAGGACACGGTGATCCTTTGCAAAACGGAAAGCCCGTATTACCCTGTGGTCACAGCCTTGGGCCCCTTCAAAGACAACCAGTGTCTCCTAACAAGGTCACGGAGGCTCAGGTGCTCACGACAGATGTTGGCCAAGTCCTAGAGGGGACACCAGGCTGTCATCAGGAGTATCTTGCGTCAACGTTATGTCCACGAAAAGAAGCGCAGGCCTCAGTTAATGGATGTTCCTCCAGCTGCAGGGCTCCTTTCTTTGTAGAACACAGGAGAGTGGCAAGTGTGAGACCCTGCCTCCACCAGGCGATACCTGACTGCCAGAGCCTTCCCACCAAGAGCACCTGTATCAGGGATGTATTCACAAATTTCTGTCCGTTCAGGGGATTCAATATCAGAAGCCACACTCAGGCATTGCCCCCCAGGGTGTTTGTGTGCCCAGTCAGCTTGCAGCAGCAGAGGCGGAGGAGGTGGGCTTACTCCAGTTACCCTTACCACTGCCCACGTCACTGTCTTCGAGAATATGTCTTATCTGGCAAATTAGAAGACGCTTCTTCTGCTCTGATTAGTAGGAAAGTATCCATGCCAGCCACTTTAGCCTGTTCTGCACAGGCTAATGGCTTCTCTCAGCCATGATATTCATTGTTCCATAATAGAGATTTTCCCCCTCCTACATTAAAGTGTGACTTCTGTGCTGCATGGCGGGATCTAAAGGGGGTGTCATGTGTGTTAGTCTGTGTAGACTAGAGAAACAAAATTCATACACTCATATTTTATGAGTTTTATATAAAGGTTAAGTGAACATTGAAAAGCCTCCCAACCCAGTTCAATCTAAGACCACCAGTCCAATAGTATCCCATGTGTCTGACACCAATCTACAAAGTCCTCCTCACAATCCAAAAACACACGGGGAGACAATGACTGCAGGAGGAAATTGTAGTCCGTGCGCTGGCAGGTTCTCCATGAGGCTGCTGCAGAAACCAGGGCTGCAACAGGGTAGGTCCATGTGGCTTCTCCTCAGGGATCTCCCAGGAAATGAGTCTTTCCAGCTGCTTTAGGGACCTAACAAATGCATATCCACCCTGGTGGCACTATCAGAGAGCAAGAGACCAGAAAGGCTAGGCTCACAGAGCCATTGATCTCCCTGCCCTTCAATTAACCCCACATGAGTTCATTGACGAGGTTGGCATAATATACCTTTAACTATGTTAGATACTGCGTCTCCTTCTCTGAGTGCTAGCTCTGACTTCTCAAAGGGCAGGGCTCTGGAGGAGGTTTTCAGCAGTGTTTCCCACCCACTTCCATCCCAAGTTCTTCATTTTGCACCTCTTATGATTTATGGTAACACCCCTACTGTGAAAACCTCAGAAGGTCCCAACACAGTGAAGAATGTTCCCTGGTGCCATTACTTTGTCTTCAACGTTATGTGGCTGCAGTTGATAGGTTTTGAGAGGCGCAATCCAGCCAAGAAATTCCATCGAGGGTCCAGAAGAGGTTTAGACCAAAGTAGCGTCTCATGGTACCAAGCAGGCATGAGACATGTGGCGGCCTGTCTAAGTCCCACATGTGCATTTGATGAAGGCTGCCAAGTTTGGCATGGAGGTTCCGCCTCAATACACCTGTCACAAAATGTGAAATGACATATTTTGCTACCTTTGCCTCTCTCCCAGCCTAGGGTAACCTCCAGGATGGAAGTCCCAGGTCTGACACATGTGGGTGGGAACTGCTAGGGAGGCTGCCAGCGGGGGACTCTGCTCACCCACTGCACCAAGGGAAAATCCGGTTCACAGCTCACATGCCTTCCTCTGTATATAAACCCGGAGAAGGAGCAACAGCTTAGGCTGAGTGGTACAGGATGAGCGTCTGTGTAATAACCACTAATGGTTAGGCACCATGGACACAGGGTAGGGAAGGATACAGTGAAGAAGAAAATGAAGCGTTGGACGTAGCAAAGGGGGCCAAAGAGCATGAGGATCCCCAGAAATGACGCAAGACACAAGCGGAGCTAACACAGGCTTACAAAGGGGAATCGGCCAGGTGCTTCACCCCAGCTTTAGCTAGCTGCCCCCACAGCAGAACTTTATCTCCTACAGAGAGCACTGGGTTGGATAGCAAAGGCACAGCTTTCAAGCAGGGAAGGTTACTTTCTCAATACTATCTTTAGTGGGGCGACAAACTGTTATTTTACTTGATTTCCATCTCCTGACTGGGGGAAGGATGAGTTGATAGCCAGGGTGGGGTAGAGTGGGGATGAGTCAATAACAGAGTGCCAGGACTCAGGAAACATGACCCCAGGCTTTTGGGCTTCACACATGCATACACACACGCGTCCGCGCTCTAGGAATGTTCTCACGAAACATGACCCCAGGCTGGTGGTCTTCACATGCACACACACGCGTGCGCACACACACACATACATGCTCTAGGAATGTTCTCAGCAAACATGACCCCAGGCTGGTGGTCTTCACACACACACACACACACACACACACACACGCACACACACACACACGCTCTAGGAATGTTCTCAGGAAACATGATCCCAGGCTGGTGGTTTTCACACACACACTCACGCGCACACTCTAGGAATGTTCTCAGGAAACATGACCCCAGGCTGGTGATCTTCACACACACGCACACACACACACACACACACGCGTGCACGTGCTCTAGGAATGTTCTCCGGAGAGAGTGGCTTCTAAGGACTGAGTGCTGCAAAGAAAGTCACAACTGGGAGCAGCCTTCCCTTCCCCTAGAGACTCCTGGGAAATCAGGATGTGCACGGAGATTAGACATCACCTGTCTTGATAAGGGAAACCAGTTCAATAGTGGTCAGTGTTTCCTCTGTGCTTCTAACACAGGGTTTTATTTCCTGGGCACCAGATTATAGAAGAAGGCAGGAGGGCCCCCCAAAATATGATTAGTTGATCCGCTTGAGTAAATTCTCATGTGCTTAAAAGAACACCCCTGGTGGGCCAGGGTTTACTGTTTACTGAACTAAACAGTAAAGGATGGCGAGGAAGACATCCACTGAGCCTTGACCTCCATGCCTCAGTCAGGACACCAAGTGTGTGTGTGGGGTGGGTGGGGACTGACACCAGTGGTGGAGGAGGGAAGTGGACATAGGCCCCAGAGACTGCTGGTACAGCAGCATGATGTTGTTTCTGGAGTCCTGATTGTGCCAAGGCAGCCTCTGGAGTGACTGTGGCAGTAAAAAATCAGATTCTGGATCTGCAGAGCCTGGATCTGGGGCCTCTTGGGTAGCAGGTAGCTTGGGTGTGTTCCTAGAGAGAGTGAAGAGCTGGACACCGGACTCCCCGCTGCTGAACCCTACCGTTCGTGCTAGGTAAGTGCACGGAGATGGAGAGAAGACCCTGAAAGAACAGCAAGGGGTGCATGGACCAAGCCCCTTCCCTTTCCCCTGCCACCAGGTCCTCTTATATGGTGCTGTGAGGTCAAACAAAGGGAAGCCCACTCAGACCTGCAGAGACCTCAGCGAAACAACTGCCCCCCACCCCCCACAATTCAGCAGACATCTCACAAGGACACTCACACATACCCGAGAGAGAAACCTCACACACATACTTCCTTGGAGACTTCCAGAGAGACTCAGAGGCCTCGCACAGAGACTTCATATGAAGTTCTCAGCATCCTTTATGGAGACTTCTCAGAGACCCCACAGGGACCTCACACAAAGCCCTCCCACATAGCTCACTGCCAGCACGGGAGAATTAGCAGCCGCTGTCCACCCCTGAGCTCCTGGAAACTTTCACACATTGTCTGCAGTGCCCCCCATGCTTGTGCATCTTTGTCCTCATAGCCTTGCTTGGGAACAACAGAATCACAAACTGCACGTAGTTGTGTGCAAATTTTTTCCACTGAAACGTTTTCACTAGCCTGAACTCTGAAGTGTAGTTTACAATTGAAATACAAGTAAAACTGCCAACACCAAATGAGAGTGTGATTCTAGATGGTGTGCAGTCAAATGTCGTACGCCACACTTTTACTTTTGCTTCGGACAAATTCTCTAATTGGTGGGGAAGTGACTGACTACTTTGGAAGCAACAGAACAGTCCATCAAATGGGCTTCAGGACTCAAATATATAAATAGACATCTGATCTGAACTCAAACTCATTCCCCAAGGGGCTCATGAAACTAATTTTTTTGGAAGAGTGAAGGAACCCACATGAAAATAACAAAATGTACATCACATTGTGTCTGTCTGGCTTAATTTCTCAATGAAACAGCTGTCATATCTGAAGATATTCAGGGCAACATTCCTTTTATAGCTCTGTCGACATAATTAATATGATTTTTCTGTGAAATGTAATATTTCTAAGTTATGCAAAGTCCTAATGTTTATCTACCACAACAAACTGATAATATTTCGAAGGATGAAGAAATAGATCAAGAAATAATAATTACCAGGGCGTGGTGCCCCAACAGACTGGACTGGAAAACGCTCCTAAGGGCCAGCAAACGATCCCTGAACTAACTACAAGCTTTTCTCTTGTGAACTGTTTTATTCTGTTCTTTGTCAGTGGTTTGTTTTTGTTGTTTTGTTGTCTGGTTGTATACTGTTGCTTTGTTTTCCTCTGTCTAGTTTTCATGCATGTTAGTGACTCCACAGGTCTGTCTGAATAGGATAGGCTGGATGAACTATCTGGAGGAAAAACAACGGGACCGACAGTTTTGGGGGGACTTGGGGTGGGGGGGTAAAGGGGGGGTAAGGAAGTGGTGTTAACAAACCCAGGGACAAGGGAAAAACATGGGACCCCAAATGGTAGAGAAGGGGGAGTGGCAGGCCTTGTGGGAAATGATCAAGGGTAAGGTTGCTTAGAGAAGAGGTATACTCTAGCCCAGGTGGCGATGAAGCATGGTAGTAGGGCAGGAGGAAAGTCAAGGGAGATGGAGGAAAGAGCTAGGAGTCAAAGGGCATTCATAGAGGTCTAGACAAAGACATGTACATGCAAATATATATAGGAGGATGGGGAAATAGATCTATGTGTCTATATTTATAGGTCACGTATTAAGGTGGCGGAAGGACCTTGGGCCTCTACTCAAACACTCCCTCAATGCATGAATACCTTCTTTTATTAAATTGGAACTCTATGATGCTCACTCTCCCGACACAACGGCTGGAGCCAAAGTGAGTGAACAAGTAAATGTGGTGAAGAAAGCTGATGGTGCCCGGCTATCAAAAGAGATAGTGACTGGGGTCTTAAAGGCTTGAAGATAAACAAGCAGCCATCTAGCTCAGAAGCAACAAAGTCTCTCTCCTCTCATATGCCACTAAAGGCTTCCAGGTCACTTCCCTCCGCTTAGGGCAAATCAACCCAAATAGCAGGAGGCACTCCAGCCTGCCCTGTGTGGGAGTGCTGTACACCACACAAGGCACCTGGGACAAACACCTACAGTGCGCTGCACCGTTGAAGAAACCTCCGTCATGCCTCTAAGGTGATCTCGTCAACTAGGGCAATTCTGCCCAGCACCACTGGGTCCCGGCATTAAAAGGGCACACTGACCTGCCATGTTGGAGCAGTGTCTAAACCCCTCTGGCCCCTCATCCAAGCAATCAGGGATCAGCTACTACTTTATACTTTATTTCCTCCTTCTCTCTCTCCTTGCTCTTTACCATCACAGCCAACCTTAGTGAACTCAGTTGGATTTATTTCCTTCATTCTCTTTATTCTCTTTTTCTTTCTTTCCTCTTTCTGTCTTTGCTTTCTTCACCTCTCTCTTAGCTTGTACGATTCTCTCTGCTCCCTCTCATTGCTTGCACATACCACTGCTGGTTTCCAGAGCCCTACACTCTGCCTAGGGCAACCCTGTCCTCCTAGTGGGCAGCCTGACCCCTAAGACAGTACTGCACACAGGACGAGTCAGAGCTACACACAGCATAACACAGGGTCAGTTATTTCTTTAACCATTTAAAAAATACTCTCTCCTTCTCCTTCCTTTTCTCTTCTCTCTTTTTCCTTTTATTGGACTCTTCTTACAGGTTTTCTGCTTTTCTCCGCTCCATCTAGCTCTTCTCTACTTCCTACCACAGCCTCCACAGATTTGGTTCTCCTTTTTAGTTGTTTTCTTTTCTTTTTTTTTTTTTTTTTACTGTTGTCACCTTTGTTTACTCTGTGCATTTTAGTTGTGTGTGGGTGAGTGGTTGTCAGTCTGGTTGGCATTATTGCCCCAGTCTGTGTCTTCCTCTTTCTCTCTTTTTCCTCTCCTTTCACTCTCTTTCCCATCACAAGACAATAGCTGTCTCCAGGCCACTCCCCTCTGCCTAGGGCAAACCTGAAGGCCCAACTGAGGGAGCTCCCACCCCCCACTTATTGGTGTGGCAAGCAGCTGGGGAATTCACGCTGGTCCTCTCCCACACACCAGGCCACAGGTTGTTCTCCCCTATAAAAAGTGGGGGCATCCCCAGCCTAAATCCTGAGGTCCTACAAGTGACTGGGGGAAACGCCTGACCACCACTTGTGAGGCTCCACGCTACTGTGGGAACATCCACCCAATCTCCAAGGCGATCTCTCTGTACATCCCCTTGTCTAGCCAGATTTGTAAAGTAGAATTTGGATCATGATAGTGGGGGGAGGAAGCATTTAGGAACTAGAGGAAACATGTTTCATTGTTGCTACCCTGCACCCTGACTGGCTTATCTCCTCCCCACATCCCTTCAGGAAGGGGGTGTCCAGTTACCTACCAATGGGCTTTGAGTCTCCACTCTGCACTCACCCTCATTTACAATGACATGATTTTTGTGTTCTTTGATGCTTGATATCTGATCCCTTCAACAGTTCATGGTCACACAGGCTGGTGTGCTTCCTCCATGTGGGCTTTGTTGCTTCTGAGCTAGATGGCCGCTTCTTTATTTTCAAGCCTGTAAGATCCCAGATGCTATAACTTTTGATAGCCAGGCACCATCAGCTTTCTTCACCACATTTGCTAGTGCACACATTTTTCTTCAACCATCATGTTGGAAAGGTGTTCATCATGGAATGCCAATTTAATATAACGTCTTCTTGCATTGAGTAAGTATTTGGCAATGTCCATCTACTGCCTTAATACTAAGTCTATAAATATATGCACGTTGATCTATTTACGAACCCTCCTGTATAAATATATTTACATATGTACATGCCAGTATGTAGACCTCTAGAAATACCCTTTGTCACCTAGTTCTTTCCTCTATTTACTTTTACTTTCCTCTTGTCCGACTATCATGCTCAGCTTTCACTTGGGTTTGAGTAATTTCTCTTGGTTACATTGCCCTTGCTGAATACCTACCAGGCTTCTCACACCCTCCTTGCGACGGATTTTGGATTACTTGTTGCTCCCCTGTCGCTGGATTGGTCAGCATCACCTCCTTACCCCCTCCTCTCTCTCTCCCATGTCCCCGGGAACCATTGGTCCTGTTGTTTTCTCCTCCAGACTATTCTTCCAGCCTATCTTATCTAGATAGATCTGTTGAGATAATAATATGCACCAAAAATCAAACCATAGCAAGATAGGCGATGGGTGAGAACACTGTGATGACAAAAAAACAACAACAGAAAACCAATGATCAATAAAAGAGTAAATTAATTAAAAGACAAAAAAATTTTTTAAGAAAGAAAAACCTGTAAATAGATCAAGGTCTGATTTTTTTTTTCTATAGGTGTGTCCTTCAGTCAGGTCTGATGGCGTATCTTGCTCTGGCCCCAGAGTCTGTCCTTTGTACTCCCTCAGGGGCTACCCGCTCTGCTCTCATGGTTGCTCTGCTGCATGCTTTTAGTGATTTGCCTCCGTGTTGGAGGGCCAGTCGGGTCAGTCCCAACACAGAGTCTCCGGTATTGTCCCCATAGTGCTCTGGGCCAGCAAGGGATGGCATGTCTCATAGTGGGATCAGCCATATGGTCCACTCTGTACATTGGCTGTTCAGAGTGCCAAAATCATCCTCCAAGCCTGGTGGACCAGTGTGTGCTCCACTCTCTTCCTCCCCCTTCATTTGCCCCTGTGTGCTCTGATCAGACATGTCCATCTCCCCTAGCTACAGGTTCAGTGCCGTCTTCTAAAGTAAATTCTTCTGGGGGGAGGGGCAGTTGTCCACGTAGCTGGTATGGAGGCTGGACCATCCACTTTTCATTTAGGATCAAAAGCATCTAGCTTTTAGCATTAGGTGCTATTGAGTCAGTTCCAACTCAAGGCAGAATGAACCACTGCGCAGTCCTACACCATCTTCAAAACTGTTGTTATACTTGAACCTAACATTTCAGCCTTTTCCAGGGACTGGCATCTCCTGATAACATATCCAAAGCATGTGAAGTCTCCCCGTGCTTGCTTCTAAGGACCTTTCAGACTGTTCTTCTGACACAAATCTGTTCATTCTTCCAGCACTCAATGGTATTTTTAATATTCTTGGCTAGTGTCATCTTGATGGGTTGAAACACTATCTCGCTCTAGTGTTGATGTACATTTTTCTGATGCCTAATTATACTGAGTATCTTTTAAGGTAATCATTTAATTTTTATGGCATTTTGAAAAGATGTCAATGAGGTCTATTTAATTTGTGTTCAGATGGAAACACATAACTCAAACTAAATATGTGACAGTAGAATAAGAATCCATTTTATCCTAAATACTTGAGATATTTATACAGCCTACTCAAGTTTTTATCAACATAGATAAGGTGGCGGTGGTGGTGGTGGTGGTGGTGGTGGTGGTGGTGGTGGTTTTTAAGAGTTAATCTCTAAATAGGGGGCTGTAGTACTGAGCACTGAATCTCCTTTGCTTGATTAATTTTTATGTTAGGGAAGTAATACAAGGATTCCATCAAATGACCCATCAGTTTGAGGAAAAAGCATATCAGAATTGATGGTCAAAGCCTATATGGCTTTATGGTTTAGTCTCTAGGGGTATGTAATGCTCTTGTGAAAATAGTATTCCTCATGATAATAACGAGGAACTGGTGGGCCTCCAGGGCTGGGAGCTGAACTGAGGGGCAGTTCTACCCTGTCTAATAGGGTCACTATGAGTTGGCAAAGAATCGATGGCTGTCAGTTTGGTTTGTTTGACTTGCGTACTGGCATTCAGTGTGTTTATCGAAATCAATAAATTACAAGCATTTAGATGTCTATTTTTTACATACAAAATTTAAATCCCCCAAGCCTCTGAAAACTGCGAAGATTTCACAGCACTAGGTTGGTACTCTCCCATCCAAGAATCAGTGAAACTGGCAGGGTGTGAGGCATTCAGGCTCCCTCAGTTCCTCCTACTGCCTTCCCTGACCCTGGTCACTTGCTTCTATTACCTCTCTTGGACCTTACATGCATTTGAATTAGAACACCATAGAGTACAGTGCTCTACATGTGCAGCAGCTCTAACCATGTCACTCTCTGTCTCTATGAAGCCTCTTCCAACAAAATTCAAATGCGATTGTATGTGCACACATAAACACACGCATGCACCAGAGCACCCTTCTTAACAGAGAGTCAGGAGGGTTTCTTATTTGCTGTCCTCACTTTGGACACAAGTCCCTTGATGATGAGTAGGAGAAAAGGAACATCAGGTAGTGGGGGAAACCCTAAGGAGGAACAGAGGAGAGCTTTAACTAAGAATAATGCTACTAGGGGAATGATGGCATGTGAGGAAAATTAGATACTTCCAGACTGTCAGATTTTTCCATACAGCAAAATTAACTTTTCTAGTTTTGTCTAAAACTGGCCCCAGGAAATTTCAAATAGCACATCTCAGATTATCTAACCTACAAAGGAGTAGCCGGCCTTCCACCCACCCCCACCCCACCCCCGCCAAAAAACCAAGCGGTACAAAGCTCCACTGGGTACACATTTCAAAATATACATTCTCCTGTTTGGGCAGGCATCTGGCAACTTGCTCTGAGCTAGTGCACCCACACTTTTTTCCCAAGGTCATTGCTGGTGACAAGACCTTGTGCTCTTCTCACAAGCCAGAATGCAAACATAAATCAAGTCAGTGTAAGACGCCATCATCACCTCACTCAAATACACCTCGTCAAGTGAACTCAAACTTCAAGAAGATGCTCATTTGTTTGGTTTTGTTGATGTGAGGGTGATAGTGCATTTGGAGTTTAGTCATTGCACTAGGTCAGACTGTTAATCAAGCTTCCTATATAGAGGTTCTGAAGATATTGTGTAAGAAGGTCTGAGTTGTCTGGCTAGACCAGAGCTTGCACACTGCTATTGAATAGAAGTTCCGACACACAGAATCCAGGACAGATAAACCCCTCAGGACCAATACTGAGAGTAGCAACACCACGAGGGAAGGTAGGGGGGAGAATCAGAAGAAAGGGGAAACCAATCTCAATGATGGACATACAGCCCCACTCCACCACCCAGGGGAACAAACAGCAGAAGTTTGGGTGAAGGGATACAGCAGAGGCGTAAAATATAAAACTAAAAAGTATGTATAAAGTATCAGTGGTTCACGTGGGTGGGAGGAGGGGAAAAAAGGAGCTCAAGGAGAAAGAACATGTTTGGAAATGATGATAGCAATGTATGTACAAATGTGCTTCATACAAATTGGTGTATGAATTGTTACAAGAGCTGTAAGATCCCCCAATAAAATGATTTATTTAAAATAAAAAGGACTGATTAGTGGTAGACAGGGGACTGGTTTTGCCACCATGACAGTGCACCTGCTCACACAAAAAAAACAGCATGCCTCTATCGCCCGATCTGATCCCAGCACACCGAGGCAAAATACTAAGGGTGTACAACAGAACAGGAAGGGGAACAGAGCAACGAAGTCCCCAGGGAATACCAAAAATAGACTTTGGGGCCAGGGCTAGCTGACCCATCATACTCTATGAGAAAACACTCCTAAAGGCCAACAAACAGTCCTTGAACTAACTAAAAGCTTTTCTTTCTTGTGTTTTGTTTTGCTTTTTGTCATTGGCTTGTTGGTGGTGGTGTTGTTCTTTTGTTTCATTTTGTTGCTTGGGTTTGCTCTGTCTCGTTTTTGTGCATGCTATGATTTCCACAGGTCTGTCTAAATGAGATAGGCTGGATGAACAATCTGGAGGAGAAAACAATGGGACTGACAGCTGGGGGAGGGAGATGGGAAAGGGGGGTGTAGGGAAAAAGGAAGTGCTGTTAACAAACCCAGGGACAAGGGAACACCAAGTGATCCAAATAGATGGTGAGGAGGGTGTAGGAGGCTTGGTAGAGTGTAACCAAGAGTAATGTAACCTAGAGGAATTACTGAAACACAAATGAAGGCTGAACATGAGAGTGGGACAATCGGAAAGTAAAAGGAAATCAAGGAAAGAGGTAGGAAGCAAAGGGCATTTATAGAGGTCTAAATAAAGGCATGTGCATATGTAAATATATTTATGTATAACGATGGGGAAATAGATCTATATGCATATATTTATAGGTTTAGTATTAAGGTAACAGATGTACATTGGGCCTCCATTCAAGTACTCCCTCAATGCAAAAATACTTTGTTGTATTAAAGTGGCATTCCGTGATGCTCACCTCCCCAACACAATTGCTGGAGGCAAATGGGTGCATAAGCAAATGTGGTGACTGAAGTTGATGGTGGTCGGCTATCAAAAGTTATACATTCTGGGGTCTTAAAAGCTTGAAGTTAAACAAGTGGTCATGTAGCTGAGAAGCAACAAAGCCCACATGAAAGAAGCACACCAGCATGTGTGATCACGAGGTGTCGGAAGAATCAGGTATCAGACATCATCGGAACAAAAAAATCATATCTTTGTGAATACGGGGGAGTGTGGAGTGAAAACCCAAAGCTCATTTGTAGATAATTGGACATCCCCTTACAGAAGGGTAGCAGGGAGGAGAGGAGCCAGTCAGGGTGCACTGTAGCAACAATGAAACATACAACTTTCCTCTAGCTCCTAAATGCTTCTTCCCCCACAACTAAAATGATCCCCATTCTACCTTACAAATCTAGCTAGACCTGAGGATGTACACTGGTACAGATAGGAACTGGAAACACAGGGAATCCAGGGCGGATGATCCCTTCAGGACCAGTGGTGAGAGTGGCGATACGAGGAGGGTAGAGGGAGGGAGGAATGGAAAGGGGAAACCGATTACAAGGATCTACATATAACCATCTCCCTGGGGGACAGACAACAGAAAAGTGGCTGAAGGGAGATATTGTATAGTGTAAGATAAGACAAAATAATAATTTAGAAATTATTCAGGGTTCATGAGGGATGGGGAATAATTATCAGCTGATGCCAGCGGATTAAGTGGGGAGCAAATGTTTTCAGAATGATGAGGGCAATGATTGTACAAATATGATGTATGTATCAATTGTGATAAGAGTTGTATGAGGCCCCAAAAATTGATTATAAAAAAAGAGAAAAGAAATAACAGTATGAAAACATCCCCCAAAAAAGCATGCCTCTCTTGTCCCTCATATCCTAATCACCTGAACTCACTCCATGTGACTTCTTTCTGTTTCCATGAATGAAGGACAGTGGTTTGACAACACAGAAGAGGGGGGGAAAAAACAAGGGTGTCACCCAAACTGCTGAGTTTGAAAAATGTTTCCAAGAATGTAATCACAGATTAGACAAATGTGTGAAGTGTAATGGAGAGTACTATGAAGGGGATAAAAAATTTAAATGCATAGTTTTGAAAAAATTGTAGTTTTTGTCGGGTTCCCCCTAGTAGCTTCCAATTTCATAGCAACTCAAGCCATCACCATACATCAAACTGACAGAGAAGGGGTGGGTTTTGTGTGTAGGTGGTGTTGGTTATTGCACAGGGGCAAGGGACTTCTGGTGGCATAGTACCTTATGCCTTGGGTGTCAACTGTAATGTCAGCAGTGGGGAACCACCAGTCAGTCCTCAGAAGAAAAGGATGAGGCGTTCTACTCCCATAGAGTTAGCCTTTGGGAAACCCACAGAGATAGTTCTGCTCTGATCTCATAGAGTCGCTATGGCTCAGCATCGACTCCATCGAAGTGAGCTGACAAACTAAAGGCAGGAGATCTGAAAGAGGATGCGGAGACGTTGTCTCAGGTACTTTGGACATATTACTATGGTGGAACCAGTCCTGCAAGAAGGGCATCATTTTTGGCAGAGGGTTAGCAAACAAGAGGAAGACCCTTACTTAGGTGGATTGACACCGTGGCTGCGAGAATCGGCTCAAATACAGTAACAAGTGCGAGGATGGCGCAGGACTGGGCTTTGTTTCTCTCTCTAGTGCACAGGCCCCTATGAATCCGAACTGACTCCAGGGCTCTACAATATCAACTACTACAACCCTGAAGTTCAAACCTACCCAGTGGCTTCCCAAAAGGGAGGTGTGGCCATGTGCCTCTGTAAAGATGACAGCTAGGGAGCCCCTGCGGGGCAGTTCTACTCTGTGGCACAGGGGCAGCCAGGAGTCGGAATGTGCTTCACAGCAAAGGGTGTGCTTTGTCTCAGTTTGTGCCTGCTGCTGTTTATGCTATGCACTGAGTTTAACATGTGACACTCAGGAGCGAATGAATGGAAACACACCCATGATGCTTCCATGATGCCAGATGCAAGCTGACACTGTTTCTGAGTTCTGGGCATATTATTTTTTCAGAGATAATTTCCTGTAGCGGTGACACACCGAGTCCTATTTCATGTAAAAGCATCAGCAGCAGAGGAAAGCACTGCACAGAGAGAAGACTATGACACATAACAGGCTTTCCATAGAGGAACAAAAGGGTGGATGTCTTGGGCTGAACTCTTTTCTTGTATACAGACAGTAAACAAGCTGAACACATCTCACCTAAGCATAACATTACAACTACTTGAAGCCCAGCTCAGGCATCTGGACAAGAGGCAGCAAGGAAGGATGGGAGAGAGTTAATGGGCTGGGCGTCCCCAAAGGTGCAGAGTGGGAATCAAGGGAGGATCCAGGACGAGCCAAGGCTTCTGGCAGAAGTCTGAGAGGAGAGCAGCAGAAAGGAGCTGCTCTCTGGGTCCTCACAGATGTAGCCAGTGAGAGAGCAGCAGTGCTGCCCCCTGGCGGTGCGCCGAAGGCAGGGCCGCTTCCCCCAGGGCTGGAGAGCTCTGGGGAAAGACAAATCCTGTCACTTTGGATGCCAAGTAAGGGGGCACTGTGTGCCGGTGGTGTACCTATGTTGGCCAAAGCGCTGCCCACTGTGCATTTGCTTCCCACAAGCACAGTTATCCTTCCTCGTGCATCCAGGAAAGACAGTTCTAGAAAAACACAAGCAGTAAAATAAAACACTGCCAGGTCTCGAACCATCCTCACCATTGTTACTATGCCCACTGATGTAGCCACTGGTTCGAGCTGTTTTATTGCCCGTCCTCCACTTTTTGCCAAGCATCATGTCCTTCATGGACTTGATGTCCCTTCAGGGACTGGTCTCTCCTGACAGCACGTCCAAAGATATCAAATGAAGTCCAGCCATCCTTTGTCCCCATGTTCTCTTGGCAGTCCTTGTACTTTTATTGCTCAGTGTCTGATTATTTGGGACCAGGCCTTATTGCTGCCCCTTCCTCACCTTGGCCCCCAATCCCGACCCCAAGCCCTGCACATCCACTGTGTGAAACCTCCTGTTCCTGTAACCATCCCTGTGCTTTTGTGTGGGGGGTCTAGCTGGGTTCCCCTGGCAATTCGCCAGCTGCCCCTGGGAAAGTTCATGGAGTCGGCTAATTAGTAGAAAAGCCAAACGTCCAGCTGAGATTGGTTTACTCCCTAGCACCCTTGGGCAGGAGCACAGCCCCACTCCCGGTCCCAGGTAGCCAACGACCACACCTAGGTTCTCCGGACTTGGCAGCTGTAACATGTGGCCTGGGCTTCCCCTTCATTTCCTGCTCCTTTCTGGCTTGCTGTCTGACTTTTCTTTGCGGAATTAAAGCTGCAAATTGACAGGATCCCATAAACACTCTAAAGCCACAAAAAAACACCAAATGCCCACCCAAACATGTGAAACTTCCAAAAATCATCCTTAGAAGATTCCCAAACCCTAAACATTCCTAAACCCCATATATGCCCTGAAAACACCATGAAAGCCCTAAGAAAACCTAAAATGCTGGGGGAAAAAAACACATATAATATGAAAAATGCCCTAAAATCCCTAAGGAACTCTGTAACATCACTAAAAACACCATATTGTGCTGAAAAATACCTATACACTCTAAAAAACCACCCCTAAATCCCTTAAACACTCCCTAAAATCTTATAAAACACCCTAAAAACCCCAAACCACCCGAATGCCCCAAACACACCTTGAACGTCCACAAACAACCTAAAAGCCCTAAAAAATCACATGCCACCAAAAAGCCCTAAATGACCGCAAAATTCCAACTCATAGCCACCCTATAGAGGGCTTCTGGAGCTGTCAGTCTTTTATGGGAACAGCTTTATCGTTCTCCCAAGGAGAAGTTGGTAGGTTTGAAACCCTGACCTCATATTTAGCAGTCTAATAATTGCTGGACAGTGCCACCAAGGCTCTACTGGTGTAGTGGGTTACACATTGGGCTGCTCACCTCAAGGGAAACGGTTCAAAACCACCACCCACTCCTTGGGAGAAAGAAGAAGCTTTCTTTCTATTCCCCTAGATTTCTCATTGAAGGTGTAAAGTAACCTGTTAAATGCTCGCAGTGGCAGCAGCAATGTCTCATAACCATGGGGAAATGTGGTTCAGAAACTTCAGAAGCAAGCATCCACCAGTAGGTGACTGACCAGCAGTATTGACTTGGGCAAAGAGAAGGTGACATGGAAGGGTAAGGAGAAGAATGCGTGCAGAGGGCAGGTTGGCAGCTGAGCCTAAGTCCAGTTGAAACAACAACAGAATGGCCTGTTCCTGGAAGGGCCACAGGAGATGGTGCGACTTCATGTAGCCCCCACTTACATGTGTAACAGCAGCAATTGCCTGAACACGTGGTCTCCCCAGGGAGGAGCCTTTGTGTGGTGTTAAGATGCTGTTACTGTCTGTTGTACTGTGGTGGCCTGCATTTGGCTGTAATGGTGGAAATTTTGCAGCCAGTAGTTCAAATGCCTGCTGGGTCACTCACTGCAGGTAGACTTCAGCAGTTTCCAGACAGAGACGAGGGAGGAGGACCTGGTCTTCCACTTCTGAAAGAACTGGCCAGTGTGAACCTTGTGAATGGCAGAACACTATACCTGAACATGAGTACCGCAGGCTATAAGGCATGATGGTTTGACACAGTGGCTGCAGCAATGTGCTCAAACATAGGATAGTGCTGGCCTGGAAAATAGTTCATCGTCCATTAAAAAAAATCATTATATAGGGGCTCATACAACTTTTGTTGTTGTTTTTCCCTAAGGGAGAGCAGTGTATTGGTACACTGAGAGGTATATAGATCAATGGATACGAACAGAAAAGCTACACATATATTCACCAGTCAACAGGAAACTAGCCTTCGAAAAAGGACACAGAAATATCCAAAGGGACAAATTCTGCTTGCTCAACAAATGGTGTTGGACAAACTGAGATACCGTATGTAGGAAAATGAAGCAAGCCCCAAACCTTCCCCCATGCACAGAAATTAACTGAAGAGGGGTTAAAACCTGAAAGTAAACCTCCGGGCTATCATAATCATTTTTTCGATGACCTCATCGGTCAGAAATCATTGTAGGAACGCCAAAGCGTTCTTGTGTTCAACGTCTACATACATAGCAGGTGCTCCAGTAAAGGGGAATCTTGGTGGAGCTGGCTCATCCATTCCTGAAGAGAGTAGAGCACCACGTTGGCCCATCACAGAGCTCAGGTGTAATCTTATCATGGAGAATGAGAGGGGACGGCCGGGTATAGACCCAAAACCTATTTGCAGTGCACTGGACATCCCCTTACAGAAGGATCAGAGAGGAGATAAAAGAATACAGGTTATGAGACAGCAAAGAAAAACACAACTTTCCTCAAGTTCTTTTTTTTTTTTGTTTTTTTTGCGCACCCCGCGGGCGCCCGGTGCCGCCCCCTCCCTGGTCCCGCGGCGGCGGCGGCGGCTCGGGGCCGGGGGGGAGGGGCGCCAGGGGAGGGGGCAGACACCAGGGGCAGCGGTGGCGGAGGCGGCTCCCGGCGCCATCTTGGGCTGATCGATGAATTGAACAAAGAGGATCAATTTCCGATCAAGCGAGTTATCAATGGGGGCCGGGGAGTGAGAGGGACTTGTCCCTGAGTCGGCCCCGCTTTCCCAGGCACCCCCCTCCTCCCCTCCGCCGCGGCTCCCCGGCGGCAAGGCAGCCCGGCGCCCCCCCGGGGAGGCCGCGACCGCCCGCAGCCCCCACCCGCGAGCGAGAGGCCGAGAGAGAAGCCTGACCTGCAGCTGCTGTAAATCAAAGCGCTTCCAATATTGAAACATAGATCCCACATTGGCCGCCATCTTGAGACGTATTGAGACGGAGTGAGAGGCTGATAGAGAGGGGGCTGGAGTTCAGGAGCCGCCAGGAGGCAGCAGGCGGGCGGCGCCAAAACCCGGCCTGGAGCCGGCCGCCGCCGCCGCCACAGAGGAGCGCGGACTCCTCCTCACGGCGCCACCGCCGCCAGGGCGAGCCGAGCCGGAGTCGGAGTCTGAGCCCGAGGGCGTGGCGGCCGCTGGCCCGGCCTAGCGCGCGGCCGCCCGGCCACGCCCCCCGCCTGCGGCCGAACGAGCGACCCGCTCGTGACCCCCGCCCCTCCCAACCCCCAGCCCCGGCCGGCGGCCGCCCGGCTCGGCGCGGCCTGGCCCCTTGAGGGCGGCGAGAGGGGCGCTGGAGGGCGGCGAGAGGGGCGCTGGAGGGCGGCGAGAGGGGCGCTGGAGGGCGGCGAGAGGGGCGCTGGAGGGCGGCGAGAGGGGCGCTGGAGGGCGGCGAGAGGGGCGCTGGAGGGCGGCGAGAGGGGCGCTGGAGGGCGGCGAGAGGGCAGCCCCACCGCCCGCCGAGGCCCAGGCCGGGCTCACCTGGTGCGGGGGGGGGGGGGGCGCGGAAGGAGGGGGCCCTGGCGGCAGCGGAGCGCAGGCCCCCCGCCCGCCTCTACGCCTGGGCGCTGGGTGCCGGCGACGCGCCGGGGGTCGTCGGTCGTCCTGCTGGGCGCCCGCCCGCCCGCGGAGCCGCCGCGACCACCTGCTTGAGCCCAGACCCCCGCACGGCGCAGGCCTCAGCGCACCCGCGCTTGTGCCCGAAGCCTTGACCGTGGGCGGCCCCGCCAGCCGGGGCCTCAAGGACCCAGCACCCCAGAGCGCCCTTGCTGGGGGAGGGCAGGGGCATGGGGAGGCATCAGCCCCTGACCCTCTTGAACTTGCACCCGCCAGCGTCCCACGCTGGGGCCCCAGAGTCCCCTCTCAACACCACCCGGTGACCCAGGGCCCCCTAGCTGTCACCGCCGACTTGGTACTTAGGAGACATGCTCTCTGGAGGCGGTTGAGGCTTGTCTTGTGGCCAATAATCATCTCCTACGCCTTCCTTTCCAGTCACTAATTTGATGTCTTCACTTAAAGAAATGCCCATAAGTTGAGGTTTCAGAGGAGAGCTCCTTGAGCTCCCCAGACAACAAGGGGGCCGAGTGTCACCGTCATTATCCTGAGCTGGGAGGGAACACTAGTGTTCCAGAGGCTGGGAATCCGTCACTGCCTGCCCACAGCACAGACAGAGCAGGTGCTGGTTATAATTGTTTCTAGACGTCCTGCCATGCTCAGTTGAATGTCAAAGCCATAAACGTTGCCCGACTACAATCAAACTGGAGTACGCAGACATTTCTGCATCATTGCCGGGTGGAAATACACTGAGTGGAGTTGGATGAGATGGCAGCAAGTGCTTAAGGAGGGGGTGCTGTGGGAATACCAACAAGATGACTGCTAGTCTCCATTTCCTTCTCTCGTCTGCTTTGTGTTTTCTTTCAGGACCAGAAGAAATGATGCATATGTAAGGAAAAAAACTTTTCATTTCCAGAGGAGTTTTCCACCCCACAATCTACCCGCAGCCTCCTTTGAGCAAGCCAGTAAAAGCTTTTTTTTTTTTTTTTTTTTTAACCTGCCTTCTCACTATGACAATTTCCGGAGCTGCTATGTGGCTGTGTTTAAAAGTCCCCCTCGGGATCCAGAGTGCAATCCATATCACAAAGGCATCCTCCCAGTCCTAAATAGCAATGTGACCTCATTTCAGAAGGTTGTTCTTGTTTCCATAGACCCAGAATGGAGTTTAAGCTGTTGATCTTGACTGTGGTTGTCGACTCAGCCTCTCATGGGCACCTCATGGGCAGTGGAGCAAACTGTGCCAATCTGTGCTACCACCAGGACTGGGAGAGGAAGCCAACAGTGGTGGGCCATAGGTCAATGTGTGGAAGGGGATGATCAGGTCTTTCTTCATTATTCTGTTTCAGTCTGGAAACACCACTGAAGCCTCAGTGTCGTAGCAACACACAAACCTTCACTGACAGTCTGGGGCACATTGGCTGCAAATCAAACCCGGGTCTTCCCGGTGAAAGACGATGAGAGGTCTACCACTGAAGCACCGTGGCCCTCACCTCAAACCAGGGCAGTCATTTCCGGAGTTCAAACCAGACCACAATGCAGGATGACTGAGATTGCCACCAGAATCTGATACTGATGCAGAAAAAAACCTAACTACCATTTTATTGACTCCCAATAGGACAAAGATCTGCCCCTTTGGGGTTTTGAGACTTTAAATCCTTACAGCAGGGGTCGCAACCTGTGGGTCGCGACCCCTTTGGGGATCAAATAACCCTTTAACAGGGGTCATCCAATTCATAACGATAGCAAAATTACAGTTATAAAGTAGCAATGAAAATAATTTTATGGTTGCAGGTGACCACAACATGAACTGTATTAAAGGGTGGCGGCATTCAGAAGGTTGAGAACCATTGCCTTACAGAAATAGACAACCTCATATTTCTCCCACGGAGGGGCTAGTCAGTTCAAACCCCTGACCTTGCGATTAGCAGGTTAATGCATAGTCCACTACACCACCAGGGCTCCTAATGATATAATAAGAGATACTATTGTTAGATCTCTCGTGGGAGAAATATACCTCAGTCCTTGGCTTCGCGTGAGAAAGAATTCACTCCGCAGCCTGGATTGTGATCCAAGTGAGTTTTTTGAGAGAAGAAGTTTCAGGTTTACACAGGCACCTCAGGGCCCCTCACCCCTGCACAGCTTGCCTAGAAGCTGCTGGAGAGAAAGTCACTACGTGGGCTCCAGGATCCTGCCTTTTCTTTCTTTTCTTAAATCGTTTTATTAGGGGCTCATACAATTCTTATCACAATCCATACATACATCAATTGTGTAAAGCACATTGTACACTCACTGCCCTCATTATTCTCAAAACATTTGCCTCCACTTAAGCCCCTGGCATCAATCAAGTCCTCATTTTTACCCCTTCCTCCCCCATCCCTCAAGAAACCTTGATAATTTGTGAGTGGTGATATTGGGAGGGTAGAGGGAGGGTGGATTGGAAAGAGGAAAC
Source organism: Tenrec ecaudatus (assembly GCF_050624435.1). Classification (NCBI taxonomy): domain Eukaryota; kingdom Metazoa; phylum Chordata; class Mammalia; order Afrosoricida; family Tenrecidae; genus Tenrec; species Tenrec ecaudatus. The sequence continues at coordinate 186,251 of NW_027459319.1, read as the reverse complement.
CGATTACAAGTATCTACATGTGACCTCCTCTCTGGGGGACGGACAACAGAAAAGTGGGTGAAGGGAGACATCGGAGAGGTCAAGATCCTGCCTTTTCAATTCCTCCACAGAGAGGCATGGTTGATGGTCCTGGTCAACCCCATTGGCTGGATTGAATTCACCTGGCTCAGATGGGCCAATCCAGGTGTAACACCCACCTAGGTGTACCACCCCTTCCTGGCCGGAAGTTTGAACCTGAGCATATGTAATGGATGACCCACTCCCTATGCTAAGCTACCTAACAGTATTTGCAAGATGCCGAGCAATGTTCTAAGCTTTTTGTATATAATAATTCAATTATATCACTTAAGAAGCCTATGTGTGGACTCTATTCTTGCCTCATTTTACAGATGAAAAATCAGTGGCACAGGATGATAAAGCCATGAGCCTATGACCACACAGTGAGGAAGTGGAAAGGAGAGATTTGAACCCAGGCTGCAGAGTCCATGCCTTGGGGGCCTACAGCGCCACATAGGACACAGGAAAGCATGGAGCAGACTCGGCGTAAGACCTAGCATGTATGTGCTAGGACTGCATGAGAGTAGCTGCTACTCAGATCCAGAAGAGAATACAAGGCTATTGCAAAAATTATTTTTTCCAAGAGAGGGTGGAATTCTGCATCTAGTGCGAAATCCCCCAACCTGCACATGGCACAGCTACTTCAGAAGGTTCCCAACAATGTGTGCTGTGTGGCAAACCTAACTGAGCTCAGGGGGAGCTGGTCTGTGGGTTATGTTACCCAGAAGGTGAGCAGTTTGAACTCACCAGCCACCACTCCAAGGGAGAAAGAGAAGGCTTTCTGCTCCGATGGACTTACAGTCTTTGAAGTGGCAGGGAGCATTTCCATGCAGCCTATGATTAGGATCTAGGAGGGTGAGGGTGGATGGAGTTGGTTGAGACCTGGCTTCAGGGCATTTCCCAGAAGGGCTTCCTGCAGTGACTCTGCCTTCAGGAATGTCTGGTGACCCTGAGGGCAGCAAAGTCCTAAGCACACTCAGGCAGTGGTTCTCAACCTTCCTAATACAGGTCCTTTTGTTGTGGTGACCCCCCCCCCCGACCATTAAATGATTTTCTTGCTACTTCATCACTGTAATTTTGCTACAGTTATGAATTGGACGAGCCCTGTGAAAGGGTCATATGACTCCCAAAGGGGTCGCAACCCACAGGGTGAGAACCACTGCACTAAGGGTTCCCCTTCCGGGCAGCTCTACCAGTGTCTGATGTGCATAGTTCTGTGAGGTGAGAGAAATGAACTTAGTGTCTGCTTCTGGTGACAGTTGATGTGGGTGGGCTTTCTCCCTATGTCAAATCCCTCTCAAGCCATTTGTCACCACAACAGAGGGAGCCACACACATAAAGCAAGAAGAGGAGGCAGCATAGCAGGACGGTAAGCAGAACAAAGATTGAATAAGCACAATTCACTTCAATCATGAATCGGGTGCCCTTGAGATGTGAGGAAGACCCCAGTCTAGTGACATTAGATCAGGTTTAGGGATTGAGTGACGGGACCCTCTTGGCTCCCCTCAGCCCCTATCTTGCTTTCCCATTGACCCTGCCCCTTACATCGTGATTGGTCCTTATTCCAGCATGATGGTTGGTTTCATAATCACAACATGTGGGAATGTGTTAGTCGATAGGTTATACAGGCACAGTCTCTGGAATGGGTAAGTGAGGAGGTGTGACTGGTGACATGACTGGTGGAATGGATCATGTGAAGTGATTTGAGATCGTTGTTCAGACCTGATAGGTCATCCAGGCCTCTAGTTGATCCTGGCAGTACTCTAGTTTAAGGAAACAGAATGTTAGGCATTTAAGTCATATTTAAGCTTAAATTTTGAGCAATAGGCTGTGGCTCACAGTGAGAGTCTATGTGGAGACCCTAAATCCATTTTGAGGGGCCACACATTCAGCCACCATTGAGTTCTTTCCTACTGCTGACCGGCAGTGGAAAGCTTGCGTCCACTCCCCGGGCCAGACTCAGCGATATACGGTCGTGTGCACATCCCAATGAAGGTCCCGCTCATGCTCTCACAGGCCCTCCCGCAACTCCATGAATTGATCCGTCTTCAGGGACAGTTTTGTGACAAAGGTGTTTGTTTTCCATGTCTCATTTAAGCTTTCAGGAGCTCAGGTGGTGATGCTGGATAGTGTTGGACTATTAACAGCAAGATCGCTGGTTCGAAGCCACTAGTCATTCCACAGGAGAAAGATGAGGTTATTGCTTCCTGTAAAGGTAGCAACTTCAGGATCCCTACACAGAGTCACTATGAGTCAGAGTCAGCAGGACAGAATGAGTGTCATTTTATTTAAGTAACTGTGGCTGTGGGTCCTTCCGACACCATTGTGGCCTCATGCAGATGCTCTCCTTCATCCAGAACAGCGGTTTGTGTCTTTTTCTTGTGTAAAACATAGCAAAGGAGTTCCTAATAAAATAAAGTTGAATTGGGAGTCTTTTTTCCCTCAAACAAAGTAAATCCATAAATAGAAATGAGACTATGGTGCTAATAACCAGTTGGAGAGTTGAGAGAGCTGAACTCTCAATCCTGGTAGAAACCCATTGTGACTTTAAAAACTTGCTCAAGGTCATCCATAGCCTATGAGGTTGAGTTGAGCAGACACAAAACAGATGTGTTGGGGAGTAATTGTGTACATTAAGTAAACAATTTATCTTTCTAAAGATTCTGTCTAAAACTTACTTTAAATAGTAAGTTTTCCCCTGGGCTAGGGAAAGGTCAGGGAGCTTAACCCCCTAGTATCCACCCCCTCTCAGCATTCATCATGTTAGGCCAGAGGAGCCAAATCACACCCACTACCCAGGGAGCACTGCTTCCAAAAGCCCATTGCCTGTGCCGGGGCAGAGGGCAGGTACCCGGACCAGAAATGCTGACAGAGTGGAACCAGCGGGCTCAGCCCCCAGCTTCCTGAGAGAGCAGCTGTGATGGTTCACTTTTGGACAAATGTCAATGCATGACTTGGGCAGCACGAAAAGCAGATGTGCAGAGGTTGTTCGCTGTATTCCAGAAGTTCACACACTCCCCGCAGGCTCTTTGGTGGCTTCCACCTTCAATCCCAAAAGGCCACTGCCGTCCAGTGGATTCCAACCACAGTGACCCTATATGGAGTTTTCAAGACTGTAAATCTTCATGGGAGCCAGCAGTCTCATTGTCCCCCTTGGGACAGGGAGCTAGCAGCCCGTTTCACCTCCAGGACCCCTTCCTCTCTAATTCTGGATCCAGTCCCTCCAAATATCCTGCCCTGCCCTTGTCTAGGCTTCTTAAATGCGTTCCATGCTGCTTATGTTAGTCTGGGTGCCTTAGCGAAACAAATCCACAGAAACGCGTATGTATAAGAGAGAGTTTTATGTAAAGGGTGAGTGCACATCAGGAAAACATGCCCGCATTTGCTTATGCACCCGCTTTGTCTTCAGCGATCATGTCGAGATAGGCTGGTGGCTTCTTCCATGTGGGCTTTGTTGTTTCTTAGCTAGATGGCCCCTTGTTTATCTTCCAGTCTTTAAGACCCTGGACACTATATCTTTTGATAGCCGGGCCCAGGGTGCTTAACCACTACACCACAAGGGTTCATTAGCTTGTGACTTATCTCCTGCCATTCACACTAGATGCTCAAAATAGCAGGAAACCAGGTTTCTCCTTTGTGGCCACACCAGGTACTGACAGAACCAAGAACAGAGAAATGCTTAGTTATATATCTTGACTATCATTAGCATATTATATGCCTGGCAATATGTAAGCCTTCGCTCCCCTGACCTCTCACAGTCTCGGTAAAATGAAGCTAATAAAAGTAGTGCTCTCACAAGCTTGGTAGGAGATTAAACAACTCACATAAGGGTACACAGCCTATCAACGAGGAGGCGAGATGAGGCAGTGTGTGGCTGCTGAACCCACACCCTTCACAACACCTGCATTAAAATGACTGAGGGCTATGAGGAACCAGACAGAAGCAGGTTCACACCCCAGATTGAGTCAATTTAACTGCCTATTGTGCCTGACCCTTCTATCTCTGATCTTAGAAATGGGGTTAACAACAACAAAACACTGTAGAAGAAATGTCCAGCAGATGACAGGCACGCGATTAAACAACAAAAAATAAATCACTTAAGTTGAAATTCGAACTCCTGGAAACCCCTCAGACACGTGCAGAAAAGGATTGAGCCCCATGTGGTGTTTCCAGTGCCCCCGTCTTCCCCCCTAAAATGAGCATTTGATAAGGTAATGCCTGGATTGTTCCAAGCCCAAGACTGTGGAGAACTAAAGGAAAACCCAGCATTATGAATCTTTGAGCACAGCCCTGCTGGGAAACCGCCCTGCAGTCACTTGTTGATGACTGGAGGAGGGACAAGAGTAGGGAGAAGAACGAGGACTGAATGTGACACATAAGCAGGGATGGCCTACATTCCATAAAGGAAAAAACTCAAGGTCTGCTTTTCTGGTGCCGGAAAGTTAAAACCCATCTGGTGCAGTTGAAAAGGTGTGTGTGTGGAGTGGGGGGGGGGGGTGTTAGGGAGGAGGGGCGATGAGTCCAAAGGATGAACTCCATCTGCAATTGTGTCCTCAACTGCTTTCCCCTGCTAGCCACACGATATTTGTGGCTGGCCTGCCCTGCTTTTGTTATCAAGCCCAGAGAGGGCAAGAGACTAGCTCGAAGCCACACTGCAAGTTGGCAGCAGAATCAGGCCGAGAACTCTGGATGCTTAGAAAGCTTCACACAGACCTGAGAAAGTACCAAGGGAAGACCTGTTCGCTAACTGGGCAGCACTCACTGCATGCCAGCGCTGTTCCAGTGCCCCAGCCAGGGCATTGCTCCCTGTGTCTGTGTGTCTTCAGTGATGCACACAGGTGACGGATTGGCTTTTAATAGCATGCTTGGAAGGTTGAGGCCACCCAGCGGCACCTAGAAAGAAGGGCCTGCAAATCTACTTCAGACCAAGCAGCCTTTCCAGACCCTGGGGAGCACAGTTCTTCTTGGACACACAAGGAGGCCAGGAGTTGAAGTTGATTCCATGATGTAGTTGATTCCATGGTTCCCGGTTGTAGCTATACCTAGAGTCCCATCCACATTCATGTTTATATCTCTTCACTCCATGGGGTGCTCATGGCTCCAACTCTTCTGAAGCAGACCACCAGGATTTTGTTTAAGAGGCCTCTGGATAGGTTGGAACTGCCAACCTTTTAGTTTGTAGCTGAGTGCTAAACAACTTGTGCCATGCAGGGTGCTAAGCTCAGAAACTCAGTCGGTGCTTCATGATCTCAGTTGGAATTATAGAGAGGGTCAGTGATGATCCATTGACTGCTGGGTAATTGTTGATGTAGTCTCCCTGTGCAGACATGTAAAGTACCTGAAAACTTAAAATCCAACTCATTGAGTGCATCATCCTGCCGTGCGCCAGCCCAGCAGCATGCTCTGCTGGGGACATTTGGCCATGCCTGGAGACATTCTGAAGAAGGGAGTCCCACTGCCATCTAGTGGGCTGAGACCAGGGATGCTCGCTTAGCATCCTGGTGCAGGGAACAACACAGCCCCACAAGAACGATGTTGGCCAAAATGTCAGCAGAGCTGCCACTGGGAAAATGGTCTAGTCCAAGCGCTGACCTTCGTAGAGGAAGAAAGCCAATCCAGAGCAGCTAAGTGACCTGCTGTGGGTTGCACAGCCTGATTCCAAGCCCAGTACTATACCCAAAGCTGTTACCACGCCCAAAATTAAACAGCAATAGCTGCCCAAAGGCCTCTTAGTTTGAGGACCAAGTAAGACAGTAAATGAGAAAGCCCTTTGACAAATGTGGCATGCTGCACAAACATGAGATGTTATTACCCAGGATCTTTTGATATATGTAAATAGATCTTGTACCAGGTCAGTTAATTTTCCAACTGCTCTATCTGAGCTTTCAGATGGCAGCACCTCTGTCCAACCCAGGAAAGGACTCCTGTGCAGGCTGAGCAGCCCTGGAAAGCCTCATGCCTGGCTTCTCCCACCCCTCAGCTAATCTCCAAGTGATTAATAAGGGCTCTCACTATGTTGTGCCTCCCAGCTGACAGATACTAGGCTATCAAAGCATTCGTATCACCTCCTTGATGCCTGAGGAGGAATATAGTTTCATGTGTGAGAGTGCCCCAACCCGCGGGACTCAGTTATTCGAGGGGTTCCAAGGAGGACCCAGCCTGAAAGAGAAACGGGCGAGAGAGAGGAGCGAGACCAAGCAGATTCTTGTCAAGGTCTGAGTTTATTGCTACACAAGCCTCTCTATAAAGGGTGAGGCAAACAAGGGAGTTCAAAGGGGAGATAAAAAAAAGGAAGGGCGGGGGTGTAGAGCACACAGGGCAGGCGGCCGCAAGTCTGCAGTTGGAATGTCCGGTGCTGGAGCAGACAAGGGTGGGCCATCTGGTGTGTGTCAGGGTAAGATAAGGTTGAGGTGACGTGGCTTTAGCCCTGCTGGGCAGGCAATATGGCCTTGGTTTTGTCAGGCTGATTATGCCCGGTTCCCAACATGAGAGAAGCCAGGAATATCTCCTCTCACAACTGTGCAGCAAACGAGATCAGATCTCCCAATCTGATTTTCAGCCCTCCTGTCTTTCCAAGTGAAGTGGATGGTCCATTTCACATTGTCTCAAGTCTTTGCACATTGCATGCCAACATTGCGACACAGGGCGCGGCTGTGGGTCTTAGTAGACAAAGCCCCCACCCAGAACCCTGCCCTCAGAGCTCCTTGGTCACCCTGCACAACGCAGGTCCAGGCCGGGCTCCACACTGCAAGGCGATCAACCCTGACCCTCCAGTGTGGCCGTCCTCACACGCTCCCACATCCACCTAGAAGGACTGGAGATGAGAGATTCCGGAAGCTCCCTGCCTCATCTGCCTCCCTCCCCAGAGCGACAGAGCAACTGTAACTGATTAGGCAGGATGCAGCCTCGTTCCCAGTCCCCACCCTCTCTGGGAAAGCAGGGATGTCTGGCACCTCATCCAAGGCCTTTCCCCTGTGATCTCATTACTAAGGAGCTGCTCCTCTACCGCCCACCTCCATCACCTCATCTACATATGGGGGAGATGAGTATGTCTTCTTTGCTGCTCCTTCCCTGAGTCCACCCCAGGAGCTCCCTGAACAGATCACCAATCACTTCTCATTACACCTGCAGCAGCCGTCAGATACTGCTGAACAGAGACAGGCGCCTCCCCTGCTGCTGCCAGGCTCCAGTGCACATGTGCACACACACGTGCACACACATTGTACAGGCACACTCACATGGACACACAAGCATGCACACCCATGTGCACAAACTTTGTTCAGAGGTGGGAATTCTGCCCATTTTAGCCTCTAATATTGCAATCAGGGAGTGATAGAACAATGAAAGATGAAGGTGGATGAAGGAAGATCTATTTATTCCCTTACTTGTTACATAACCATTCAGGGCTCTTTTTTTATCCGTACAAACACACCACCACACCATCAACAATCATCAAGTAGATGTCATGTATGCAGTGCTGCCCTATTCAAGGCGGTGCTGAGTATGTGAGGAGGATTCTCTCTAAAGCACAGCTCTGAGGAAGTCTGTCTCCTTCGCACTTTTACACACACAGGGTGAGGAGCCTGCAGGAGGCTCCGTGCGTTGGGTGAAGCCACACGATGAGTGAGGAGACCGAGTGTGTAGCCAGGGGAGTGAGAGCGCAGAGTTCACCACTTCACCACCATGCTGGTGTGCACAATCGATGAAAGGGTGGCTGCCAGCAGCAGGACAGAAAAAAAGTAAAGCATGTAACTTGTGGTTTTATCTCTGGCTTACTTCCAAAAGGAATTGTTTTTGTTGTTCTAAAAAGCTTTATACCGAGAAAAAAAAAGAAAGAAAGAAAGCTTTATACCTCTATAAAAACAAAAGGCTACTGCTGTCAAGCACCTTCAGACTCAAGCCAGAGGAGAGCTCTCCCAGTGGGCTTCCAAGCTGAAAATCTTCACAGAAACACAGTACCTCCTGTGGAGTAGCTGGTTGGTTCAAGCCAGCAACCTGGCAGTTAACAAGTACGTCCCTTGTACCTGTAATACCTGTATAAAGTGTATTAAATATGAACTACTCCTGGTGTGTAATTTTAAATTGAATTATTGTGCCTGGAACTTTTTTTTTAATAGCTAAGAATGGTGAAATGAGACTCCTTTAGATGTTATGATAAGAATACACACTACACAGGGCTTGGACCCAACCCAGCTTAATTCAAAGGAAGGCAGATTTATTTTCTTCTGCTTCCCAGAAGGTTCCCCAGCAGAACGTGTGTTAAACAAAATTGTTTAGCTATGGAAAAGAGCAATCTCCTCTTGGGAAGATCCTGGTAGAAGGGGGCTTTGGTTACATATCCAGCTCAACCCAGCCCCAGAGGCCTCGTCATGTTTTATTTTGTTTTGCCCTTGACACTGATTGTCTTGGGAACTGTGGCCCCCGAGCAATGGCCAGGAAGTCAGGTCTTCTTGATGTAAATCCTCTAATATCCCCTACAATGATTTTCAGTGCCAATGGTAAGGCCCACCCAGTGGCTGCCACATGCCCCTGAGCAAACACGTCAGAGCAGATGAGAGCATGAGACAGCATTTAAGAGAACGGTAGGCTGGCCTTGACTTAGCTGTTTGGCCTCTCCTCAGAAGTCATTTGTGACACTGACTGTCATGGGTTTCATTAAGAACAAGTCTATCTCTACCAAAGAAAACTGCAAGGTAAGAGGACTTTCAGCTCCAGCTACATATGTCTCCAAACTTACTTACATATTGTCCTGTTTTCAGAAGAAAAAAAATTTACTCAGTGCCTCCCGGGCAAATAAAAACTTTGGTACTACAACCTACAATCCCAGATAAAGTGTAGGTATCTGCTTTGGCAGCTCCCCTGGATCGAGCTGCTCCGGTAGCTCTCCACAAAAACCCTGTGAAGAGATGATCAGGCAGGATAGCCTAGTCTGTTCTGCAGAAAGAAGCTACCCCTGAAACCTCAGTGGCTTAAAATCTAGAAGTTTATTTCTTGTTCATGCAAATTCTGACGCTGGAAGGGCAATTCTACAGGGTGTTTGTCCTGCACACCGTCCGTCAGTGATTCGGGCTGCTTCACAAATATGGTGCCACCAGATCAAAAGGTGGATTCCAGGTCATCACAGAAGAGGAAGAGAGAAGTGGGGGTTGTGGATCAGTCTTTACATGCTTTGACACTTTAGTTGACATAGATCGCTGGATAGGGCTGCTTATATAAAGGTTATCAGTTCAAACCCACCTAGCTGTACCACAAAAGGAAGGGGTCATCTGCTTTCATAAAGGGTACAGCCTAGACAACCTCATGCAACAATTGTACTCTGTACCACAAGGGGTGAGCATGAGTCAGAACTGACTTGAAGGCAACAGGATTTGGGGTGTTTTTGTTTGTTTGGTTGGTTGGTTGATTGGTTTGGTTTGCTGAGTGGGAGGTGGTTCTACCTACAGCATATTAATCTGAAGTAGTCACTTTAGGTTTTTTTGTTTGTTTTTTGAGAGATGTGGAAAAGCTCATTGGCTTTAATGGGGAGTTAACTCTGCCGCAGACGGCCTCCTCAAAATTTCCCTCCCGCTTCATAAACTAGCAGAGATTTTCAATGAAGGAGCCTACAGGCACCCGCTGGACATCTCCTTGCAAGGTCAGTCCTTTGGAGCCACTGGGAGGGAGAAAAAAGAGACTTCTATTCCTGTAAAGAATTCCAGCCCCAGAAATCCTCAGGGGGCAATTCTGCCCTGTCCTCTCGGGTCGCTATGAGTCCGAATTGAATTTATGGCTATGAGTTGAGTTTTAATTCCATTCACTTACTGCTATTGACAGGTTGCTAGATTAGGGCTTGTCTTCCCAAATGCCAGCACTAAACGAAAATGAGCTGTCCGGGCCACAACAAAGGGGTTGGAAATAAATCAGGCACACTCATTAGATACCTATGGCAAAATTCAGAACTGAGCATGCTCTGACCCAAGTCATGTAGACCCAGGTGGAAGGTCCACCTGGTCATACAGAATAGGACTTCACAAAAGTGCACCAAAATCAACCAGTACGATCGACCAATGCCCTCCAGTGGTGTTGGGAGGTGATAGAAGTAGGCCTGGGCTCCTTGTCGCCCTCCCTTGTTCACGTGCTCTGCAAGTGGAGGGTGAGGCCCTTGGGGGTTCCTGCCGTGGCTCCTCAGCTGGTTCTGCACTCCTGCTCAGGTATTCCTCCCATGAAACCGCCATATTCAGCTGCAAACTTTCCCCACCCCTGCCATGCAGCCCGGCGTGCTTTCCAGAGATAGTGGGGACTTTTGGGGACTGCGATACCTGAAACTTTCTTTCATAACATTCACTTGGATTTACAAAAGTGCTTCTGCCATATGAATTCTTTCAGCGTTGCTAAGCAAGAACTGAGGTCAACCACCCCAGAAACCTAACACTATCAAGTCGATTCTGACTTATATCAATCTAGGGGGTCCTCAAACTATGGCCTGCGGACCACATGGCCCTCAGAGGACATTTATTCAGCATGCCGGGTGTTTTTGCCCCTTTTTTTTTTTTTTACTTCAAATTAGGTATGTGCAGTGCGCATAGGCATTTGTGCATAGTTTTATTTTTAAACTATAGTCCGGCCCTCCAGCGGGTTTGAGGGACAATGAACTGGCCTCCTGTTTAAAAAGTTTGAGGACCCCTGAAAGGACAACGTAGAACTATGCCTGTGGGTTCCCGAAGTTCTAAATCTTTACAGGAGCTGAGAACCGCATCTTTCTCTGTGAGCCATAGCGGATTCCAACTGGCTGGCCTCATGGTCACACACATTACACCAGGCTCCTTGAGCCTTAACTTGATAATTTAATGAAACGATACTTCTCCAAGTCACACTGTATCAAGGTCTATAATCTTGCTATTCTAATATCAAATTTAAAATAAGGAATATAGTTAAGCTCCAAATCCATAAGCAATAAGATCATTGAATCTCTTTGGACACTATTACTTAAAAAAAGAAAAAACTCTGTCCAATTATTTTCAGCACAGAAAAGCTTCCAGTGTTTACAGCTTAGTATTTAATTGCTTTTTCTCTTCTTCTTTTGCATTGGTGAATCATTTTGAGCTTATAATAATGTCAAAATAAATAGTTTCCAGAGCCTCCAGGCATTCACTGTGTAATGATCATTTAAAAGATTTCTTGGTTAGAGGGTCCTCAAAAGAATAAAAAGCGTGTCCGCATCCCTGGTCATTTCTATATTCAAAAGAAGAAATTGCTCATCAAATGCTACAAGCCAATTTCTTTCTTCAGCCAAACTGCCCATTTTAGCATCACTGAATTAAGCAAATGGTTCTACATTTCAAAGTCAACAATGATACTCTTTTCCCTTTAACACGAGCATCTTAAACAGCTCAAAAAATAGTCGAGCTCTTTATTATGGCTTTTCCTGAGAAAGCTGTTTCGTTGTTTATTTTATTTATTCATCTAGACTTTCATGTTAAGATTTGTGTATTTTAAGTTCTGCTAGTCAGGACATTTTAAATGGAGCCAGATTTTTTTTTTATACTGTGTCTTTTAAAATATAATGAGACTGAGCAGTACATCCGTTAATAAAATATAAAGTCTTCCTATTTCTGTTTGTTTGTAATTTCCCTAAGGATAACTCTTAATGTAGTAAAAACCAAAACCCGCCATAATGAATTACATTTGGTCTACTGGGGGTTGTGGCCAACCTTTTGATAGAAAAATCCAGAGACTCCCTTCTGCATCTCCTTTCCCAACCAAACCCCGTTGGCTGGAGGCTGGAAGGAAGAAAGAGGCTGGGCTGCTGGGGCAGGGTGGGGAAGGGGTAACCTTGCAGATTATTTCAAATTCTACTCTGAAGGCAGAAAGTTATCCAAATGAGATAGCTAGAGATTCACTTCCTTAGAAAAAGATTGAAATTAATGTGTCCCTTAGAAAAGCCAAAGGAAAAAAGTCGTTATTAATTTAGGCAATTGAAGAACTTTGAAAGCCATGTCTAGTACATAAAAACACCTGTCCCTAGAGCCCATCGGCCTAGGAAACTGAATTTTTATGCCATGTAAAATAAAGGAAGGTCATTTCTTAGACTTGCTCAACAGAAGATTGTCATTTTAAACCGGTTACTGTAATGAGAAGCTGGGTTTTCGTAAAAAGGACTGAATGCTTGAGTCAGTGTGAAATGAAATTAGAGATGCATGTTCTGCGCATGGCGGCATTTCCGGAGGAGTCTGTGTTCCTGTGACTGCTCTCGATCTGTCTCGTGCCTTCTGGGAAACTCACAGCGTGGTGCCCACATCTAGTCTCTTGGACTTTCTTGCCAGCTTTGGAAAGGTGTTGAGTCTGTTGGATCTGCTGCACAGAGACAGCATGCAAGTGGACCCTTCCCACATTCCTCAGAGAGCAGCCCCCCAGTGTAAAGCTGTGGGTGAGGTTTGATGACCTTTGCCCCTTCATCATCCCGCATTCTTTGAGGGACCCAAGCGCTCCCCCGAGGCATTACCGGAGAAGCAGCTACCCCATAGTTTCCAGATGGTGGGTATCAGCCTGTGTGCTCATTGGGATCGCCAGAGAGCTGTCCAAAAGACATCTTTGTCCCATCTCCACTGAGTCCGATTTTATTGGCCTGCAATGCAGCCTAGGTGCTTGGATTTTTTTCTCTCTCATAAGTTTTTATTGTGAATTAGGTGAAGGTTTACCAAGATCATCAGTTTTTTATTCAACAATTCATACCCATTGTGTTTTATGCCACTTATTGCAATCTCCACAATATAATATGACTTGTTCCACTCCCTACTTATGTCTTCTGTTTCCCTTCCTCCTCTCTTCCTACCCTTCTGAACTTGGGCCTTGGATTAATACTGCCCTTTTGAGATCAAATGGTTTGCTGTTTTCAGGTTTGTGTGCCTCACTTGTGTAATTGCTCCCATTATAGACCAATCTATTATTTGGCTGAATATTGAACCACAGGTAGGAGTTCATTTTCAAACTTAGTGAATAAGGACCATCGTTTCAGAGGTTCTGTTAGTCCCTATCCAGCCAATAAGCCTGGTCTCTTTTATGACTGTGAATTTTGCTTCACTATCTAGGACCTTTGGATGTGATCCCTTTCAAAGAAGTTGGAATTGATAGTTGGAGATCATCTAGTTATTCTGTGCTCAGAGTCATGAAGTCTAATGTTCATGTGGTCCACTCACCACTCTTTCCTCCAGAGTGAGGGTGACAATACTTGCCACCTAGATGGCCACTTGTGAGCTTCTGAAATCCAGCTGCTACTCACCAGCATGGATGTCGAACATAGTCTTTACAGTCTAGGTAATGACAATTGTTCTTGGTGTCCTTCACAACTATAATCCCCAGCCCCCCAGCCCAATAAAGCACTCCCTCCAGTTGTTCGGTTATGCCTAAGGAGTTTTGATAACTTCATCTTCTGTGTGCTCCGGAATATTCAATTCCCTGGATGGTCAGAATGGTCAGTCAGGGCTCAGAATCTTGGTGTTAAGGCTTCTGGTGAGATCCTGGCACATCAGACACAGAGGTTGTGAGGCTAGAGGATGGGCAGAAGGGGATCATACTGAGTCTAACAAGGAAAGAAAAGGAAATGAAGGATATAAGCAATTAAAAGCAAGCGCATAAATAGATACAAATACACAGATGGCCCTTGCAACATTATTCCCAATCTCGCAAACGTGTCAACGGTCTAAATACCCATCAATAGGTGAATGGATAAGTCAAACATGTTGCCTACGGTATATACAATGGACTACTACTCAGCCATAAAGAGAAATGAACTCTTGACACAGGCTACAAGAGGAATGAACCTCATAAGCATTATGCTGAGTGAAATAAATCAGCTTCAAAAAGGACACATTTTGCTTAATTCCACTTACAAAAAATATCTAGGCTAGGAAAATGAATAGAGACAAACATCTCCCAATTGTTTCCAGGGATAGGTAGGAAGGTAAGTATGGTTGTTACATAATGCCATGTCAATTGGACAAATAAGTGAGGTGGAGTCTTTCTTATACCTATATGAGTGTCCTTGGATTTATTTCTCTAGTCAACCCAGCCTAACCCAGTAGGGCCTGGAGGGGAAGTGCCATCCCTGAGACGATACTGAGCTTCCATAAGGGTGATGACATAATTTTGGAATGGGTAAGGATGATATATGAACAACATGCAGAATGCCACTTAATTATAATCTTGTAGAGCGTGGAAGTGACGAATGTTTTGATGCATGTATATTTAGTATGATTTTTAAAGAGTGTACGCAAAAGAGCAATATGGCAAGTCTGTGTTGCCATTTGCTGTTGCTCAGCTAAAAGCGATTCGGGCCTGTGTAGTTCAAAGGGAACCACAGAGGCTCAGGAGGAAAGCTGGTACCATCTCCAACTGAGACTTGTCTGACCAAATGCAGAGTCTCCCTTCAAGTAACTGACAGGTCAGAGGCAGCTCATCTCTGCTGCAGAAGCAATGATTTGTCTCAATTCCCAGACCACTGTCACAGCCATGTCTTGTTGCTCTCGGTGCCCCCCTTCCCCACCACAATAAGTCACTAGAAAGCCATGCTTCATTTAAAAACAAACAAATAAAACCCTTCTGCCTCCATCCTGGCACTGTTTCAGCTTATTTAGCATCATAACATATGTCATCTGTTTCCCTAAACAATCTAACATGGACATGGCACGATGGGACTGATGAGTTAGGCAAATGAGAACCAGCCTGCCCTCTGAACACACACGATGGCATTTGACTTGCTGTCAGTAGATGCTGTCGCGTTTCTTCTCCTCTTTCATGGAAAATAAATACAGAAAAGAATGAGGACATGAAAAGGGCTGCAAGATGTTTAGCTCTGGTCTTTCTAGAAAGTGTAGAAAAAAAGTATGTGACCCCTGCCTGCCTTTAGATGCCCCACTCCTCTGGCAAACAAGGATTGCACACTGACCATGGACAAGACATCTGGATCTGGGGGGAGGATATAACAATTGCCCCCACCAGCAAAGAGTTTCCAGATTTACGGGACTACACAGGCCAGGGAGCAGCTCATAAAAAGAACAAGAAGAATCACAAAGGAGGGTGTGCTCCAGCACCACTTCGTCCAGCTGCAGGCACATGAAGGCAAAGTTTCTTTTGCTTTCAGTCAAGTTTATGATTTCCGCTGCATCCCTTACCAACCAACACCTTCACGAAGATCTAGGTTCTTGGGTTGTTTCGCTCCAGGGCGGACATCTCCTTGGTAAAGCTTTATGGACAGCTCATGGTCCAAGAATTCCACCTATATGTTTTGAAAGGGGCCACGTTAAAACCCCTGGCTCAGACTTTCAGGACTGGGCACAATACAGCAAACCCACCATGGGGACAGCAGGATTTGGTAACACTCTCATCTCCATCACAACCTGGACCTGGCAAAGCTATTTTCTTCCACTCACCATCTTTCAATCAATATTTACTCAGCTGTTAGTTGCTCCCCAGGCTCAGCATCAGAAAAGTGTTCAAACGTTACCGAATTGTCCATCTAATGGTAGAGGTCTGTGCAAGGGATATGAGAGCAAGAGGCTCAGAGATGATCAGTGGGTAACGAGAGAGGGATTCACCTTTATCATTTGTAGAAAGCCCCTGAGGCTTAGTCACATTGGCAGACTTTCCCTGGAGCAAGCAAATAAAGCTGCTCCCGGCTCAGCTCCATTCCTGATCTGGTCTTGCCATGAGACTATCCAGGCTTTGTCCCAACCCCACGTTCTGGAAACCACGAGTGGAAGGAGGTGAATCTTGGGGATACCATGGAAAAGAATGGGCATTGCACAACACTTCATTGTACTCATATGCAAAGGCCAAGAGATAGAACCAGGTGAGACTGTGAACAGGACAAGGTGATACTGCATGGTTTAAAATCAGAAAAGGTGTGCATCAGGGTTGTATCCTTTCACTGTTCTTATTCCATCTGTATGCTGAGCAATTTATACAAGAAGCTGGTCTCTGTGAAAAAGAACATGGCATCAGGATTAGACGAAGACCTATGTAATGTCATTGGGAACATTTTCTCACTAAAAATTTTAGGTCATGGCATCAAAAAAGTGTCATTTTAACCTAAATGGGTTTTTAGACCAGTGAAATAACAGCGAGAGTGAGTCAGCATTGTGCACAGAATTGAGCGATACTGGTTCTTTGGGAAATTCATAATCCAACACTGACACTGCTGAGTTAAAGGATGACAGTGAGGAAGATTCTACACCTGAGCTCTGTGATGGGCCAACGTGGTGCTCTACTCTCTTCAGGAATGGATGAGCCAGCTCCACCAAGATTCCCCTTTACTGGAGCACCTGCTATGTATGTAGACGTTGAACACAAGAACGCTTTGGCGTTCCTACAATGATTTCTGACCGATGAGGTCATCGAAAAAATGATTATGATAGCCCGGAGGTTTACTTTCAGGTTTTAACCCCTCTTCAGTTAATTTCTGTGCATGGGGGAAGGTTTGGGGCTTGCTTCATTTTCCTACATACGGTATCTCAGTTTGTCCAACACCATTTGTTGAGCAAGCAGAATTTGTCCCTTTGGATATTTCTGTGTCCTTTTTCGAAGGCTAGTTTCCTGTTGACTGGTGAATATATGTGTAGCTTTTCTGTTCGTATCCATTGATCTATATACCTCTCAGTGTACCAATACACTGCTCTCCCTTAGGGAAAAACAACAACAAAAGTTGTATGAGCCCCTATATAATGATTTTTTTTAATGGACGATGAACTATTTTCCAGGCCAGCACTATCCTATGTTTGAGCACATTGCTGCAGCCACTGTGTCAAACCATCATGCCTTATAGCCTGCGGTACTCATGTTCAGGTATAGTGTTCTGCCATTCACAAGGTTCACACTGGCCAGTTCTTTCAGAAGTGGAAGACCAGGTCCTCCTCCCTCGTCTCTGTCTGGAAACTGCTGAAGTCTACCTGCAGTGAGTGACCCAGCAGGCATTTGAACTACTGGCTGCAAAATTTCCACCATTACAGCCAAATGCAGGCCACCACAGTACAACAGACAGTAACAGCATCTTAACACCACACAAAGGCTCCTCCCTGGGGAGACCACGTGTTCAGGCAATTGCTGCTGTTACACATGTAAGTGGGGGCTACATGAAGTCGCACCATCTCCTGTGGCCCTTCCAGGAACAGGCCATTCTGCTGTTGTTTCTACTGGACTTAGGCTCAGCTGCCAACCTGCCCTCTGCACGCATTCTTCTCCTTACCCTTCCATGTCACCTTCTCTTTGCCCAAGTCAATACTGCTGGTCAGTCACCTACTGGTGGATGCTTGCTTCTGAAGTTTCTGAACCACATTTCCCCATGGTTATGAGACATTGCTGCTGCCACTGCGAGCATTTAACAGGTTACTTTACACCTTCAATGAGAAATCTAGGGGAATAGAAAGAAAGCTTCTTCTTTCTCCCAAGGAGTGGGTGGTGGTTTTGAACCGTTTCCCTTGAGGTTAGCAGCCCAATGTGTAACCCACTACACCAGTAGAGCCTTGGTGGCACTGTCCAGCAATTATTAGACTGCTAAATATGAGGTCAGGGTTTCAAACCTACCAACTTCTCCTTGGGAGAACGATAAAGCTGTTCCCATAAAAGACTGACAGCTCCAGAAGCCCTCTATAGGGTGGCTATGAGTTGGAATTTTGCGGTCATTTAGGGCTTTTTGGTGGCATGTGATTTTTTAGGGCTTTTAGGTTGTTTGTGGACGTTCAAGGTGTGTTTGGGGCATTCGGGTGGTTTGGGGTTTTTAGGGTGTTTTATAAGATTTTAGGGAGTGTTTAAGGGATTTAGGGGTGGTTTTTTAGAGTGTATAGGTATTTTTCAGCACAATATGGTGTTTTTAGTGATGTTACAGAGTTCCTTAGGGATTTTAGGGCATTTTTCATATTATATGTGTTTTTTTCCCCCAGCATTTTAGGTTTTCTTAGGGCTTTCATGGTGTTTTCAGGGCATATATGGGGTTTAGGAATGTTTAGGGTTTGGGAATCTTCTAAGGATGATTTTTGGAAGTTTCACATGTTTGGGTGGGCATTTGGTGTTTTTTTGTGGCTTTAGAGTGTTTATGGGATCCTGTCAATTTGCAGCTTTAATTCCGCAAAGAAAAGTCAGACAGCAAGCCAGAAAGGAGCAGGAAATGAAGGGGAAGCCCAGGCCACATGTTACAGCTGCCAAGTCCGGAGAACCTAGGTGTGGTCGTTGGCTACCTGGGACCGGGAGTGGGGCTGTGCTCCTGCCCAAGGGTGCTAGGGAGTAAACCAATCTCAGCTGGACGTTTGGCTTTTCTACTAATTAGCCGACTCCATGAACTTTCCCAGGGGCAGCTGGCGAATTGCCAGGGGAACCCAGCTAGACCCCCCACACAAAAGCACAGGGATGGTTACAGGAACAGGAGGTTTCACACAGTGGATGTGCAGGGCTTGGGGTCGGGATTGGGGGCCAAGGTGAGGAAGGGGCAGCAATAAGGCCTGGTCCCAAATAATCAGACACTGAGCAATAAAAGTACAAGGACTGCCAAGAGAACATGGGGACAAAGGATGGCTGGACTTCATTTGATATCTTTGGACGTGCTGTCAGGAGAGACCAGTCCCTGAAGGGACATCAAGTCCATGAAGGACATGATGCTTGGCAAAAAGTGGAGGACGGGCAATAAAACAGCTCGAACCAGTGGCTACATCAGTGGGCATAGTAACAATGGTGAGGATGGTTCGAGACCTGGCAGTGTTTTATTTTACTGCTTGTGTTTTTCTAGAACTGTCTTTCCTGGATGCACGAGGAAGGATAACTGTGCTTGTGGGAAGCAAATGCACAGTGGGCAGCGCTTTGGCCAACATAGGTACACCACCGGCACACAGTGCCCCCTTACTTGGCATCCAAAGTGACAGGATTTGTCTTTCCCCAGAGCTCTCCAGCCCTGGGGGAAGCGGCCCTGCCTTCGGCGCACCGCCAGGGGGCAGCACTGCTGCTCTCTCACTGGCTACATCTGTGAGGACCCAGAGAGCAGCTCCTTTCTGCTGCTCTCCTCTCAGACTTCTGCCAGAAGCCTTGGCTCGTCCTGGATCCTCCCTTGATTCCCACTCTGCACCTTTGGGGACGCCCAGCCCATTAACTCTCTCCCATCCTTCCTTGCTGCCTCTTGTCCAGATGCCTGAGCTGGGCTTCAAGTAGTTGTAATGTTATGCTTAGGTGAGATGTGTTCAGCTTGTTTACTGTCTGTATACAAGAAAAGAGTGCAGCCCAAGACATCCACCCTTTTGTTCCTCTATGGAAAGCCTGTTATGTGTCATAGTCTTCTCTCTGTGCAGTGCTTTCCTCTGCTGCTGATGCTTTTACATGAAATAGGACTCGGTGTGTCACCGCTACAGGAAATTATCTCTGAAAAAATAATATGCCCAGAACTCAGAAACAGTGTCAGCTTGCATCTGGCATCATGGAAGCATCATGGGTGTGTTTCCATTCATTCGCTCCTGAGTGTCACATGTTAAACTCAGTGCATAGCATAAACAGCAGCAGGCACAAACTGAGACAAAGCACACCCTTTGCTGTGAAGCACATTCCGACTCCTGGCTGCCCCTGTGCCACAGAGTAGAACTGCCCCGCAGGGGCTCCCTAGCTGTCATCTTTACAGAGGCACATGGCCACACCTCCCTTTTGGGAAGCCACTGGGTAGGTTTGAACTTCAGGGTTGTAGTAGTTGATATTGTAGAGCCCTGGAGTCAGTTCGGATTCATAGGGGCCTGTGCACTAGAGAGAGAAACAAAGCCCAGTCCTGCGCCATCCTCGCACTTGTTACTGTATTTGAGCCGATTCTCGCAGCCACGGTGTCAATCCACCTAAGTAAGGGTCTTCCTCTTGTTTGCTAACCCTCTGCCAAAAATGATGCCCTTCTTGCAGGACTGGTTCCACCATAGTAATATGTCCAAAGTACCTGAGACAACGTCTCCGCATCCTCTTTCAGATCTCCTGCCTTTAGTTTGTCAGCTCACTTCGATGGAGTCGATGCTGAGCCATAGCGACTCTATGAGATCAGAGCAGAACTATCTCTGTGGGTTTCCCAAAGGCTAACTCTATGGGAGTAGAACGCCTCATCCTTTTCTTCTGAGGACTGACTGGTGGTTCCCCACTGCTGACATTACAGTTGACACCCAAGGCATAAGGTACTATGCCACCAGAAGTCCCTTGCCCCTGTGCAATAACCAACACCACCTACACACAAAACCCACCCCTTCTCTGTCAGTTTGATGTATGGTGATGGCTTGAGTTGCTATGAAATTGGAAGCTACTAGGGGGAACCCGACAAAAACTACAATTTTTTCAAAACTATGCATTTAAATTTTTTATCCCCTTCATAGTACTCTCCATTACACTTCACACATTTGTCTAATCTGTGATTACATTCTTGGAAACATTTTTCAAACTCAGCAGTTTGGGTGACACCCTTGTTTTTTCCCCCCCTCTTCTGTGTTGTCAAACCACTGTCCTTCATTCATGGAAACAGAAAGAAGTCACATGGAGTGAGTTCAGGTGATTAGGATATGAGGGACAAGAGAGGCATGCTTTTTTGGGGGATGTTTTCATACTGTTATTTCTTTTCTCTTTTTTTATAATCAATTTTTGGGGCCTCATACAACTCTTATCACAATTGATACATACATCATATTTGTACAATCATTGCCCTCATCATTCTGAAAACATTTGCTCCCCACTTAATCCGCTGGCATCAGCTGATAATTATTCCCCATCCCTCATGAACCCTGAATAATTTCTAAATTATTATTTTGTCTTATCTTACACTATACAGTATCTCCCTTCAGCCACTTTTCTGTTGTCTGTCCCCCAGGGAGATGGTTATATGTAGATCCTTGTAATCGGTTTCCCCTTTCCATTCCTCCCTCCCTCTACCCTCCTCGTATCGCCACTCTCACCACTGGTCCTGAAGGGATCATCCGCCCTGGATTCCCTGTGTTTCCAGTTCCTATCTGTACCAGTGTACATCCTCAGGTCTAGCTAGATTTGTAAGGTAGAATGGGGATCATTTTAGTTGTGGGGGAAGAAGCATTTAGGAGCTAGAGGAAAGTTGTATGTTTCATTGTTGCTACAGTGCACCCTGACTGGCTCCTCTCCTCCCTGCTACCCTTCTGTAAGGGGATGTCCAATTATCTACAAATGAGCTTTGGGTTTTCACTCCACACTCCCCCGTATTCACAAAGATATGATTTTTTTGTTCCGATGATGTCTGATACCTGATTCTTCCGACACCTCGTGATCACACATGCTGGTGTGCTTCTTTCATGTGGGCTTTGTTGCTTCTCAGCTACATGACCACTTGTTTAACTTCAAGCTTTTAAGACCCCAGAATGTATAACTTTTGATAGCCGACCACCATCAACTTCAGTCACCACATTTGCTTATGCACCCATTTGCCTCCAGCAATTGTGTTGGGGAGGTGAGCATCACGGAATGCCACTTTAATACAACAAAGTATTTTTGCATTGAGGGAGTACTTGAATGGAGGCCCAATGTACATCTGTTACCTTAATACTAAACCTATAAATATATGCATATAGATCTATTTCCCCATCGTTATACATAAATATATTTACATATGCACATGCCTTTATTTAGACCTCTATAAATGCCCTTTGCTTCCTACCTCTTTCCTTGATTTCCTTTTACTTTCCGATTGTCCCACTCTCATGTTCAGCCTTCATTTGTGTTTCAGTAATTCCTCTAGGTTACATTACTCTTGGTTACACTCTACCAAGCCTCCTACACCCTCCTCACCATCTATTTGGATCACTTGGTGTTCCCTTGTCCCTGGGTTTGTTAACAGCACTTCCTTTTTCCCTACACCCCC
Source organism: Tenrec ecaudatus (assembly GCF_050624435.1). Taxonomy (NCBI): domain Eukaryota; kingdom Metazoa; phylum Chordata; class Mammalia; order Afrosoricida; family Tenrecidae; genus Tenrec; species Tenrec ecaudatus. The sequence continues at coordinate 164,338 of NW_027459319.1, read as the reverse complement.
CTTTCCCATCTCCCTCCCCCAGCTGTCAGTCCCATTGTTTTCTCCTCCAGATTGTTCATCCAGCCTATCTCATTTAGACAGACCTGTGGAAATCATAGCATGCACAAAAACGAGACAGAGCAAACCCAAGCAACAAAATGAAACAAAAGAACAACACCACCACCAACAAGCCAATGACAAAAAGCAAAACAAAACACAAGAAAGAAAAGCTTTTAGTTAGTTCAAGGACTGTTTGTTGGCCTTTAGGAGTGTTTTCTCATAGAGTATGATGGGTCAGCTAGCCCTGGCCCCAAAGTCTATTTTTGGTATTCCCTGGGGACTTCGTTGCTCTGTTCCCCTTCCTGTTCTGTTGTACACCCTTAGTATTTTGCCTCGGTGTGCTGGGATCAGATCGGGCGATAGAGGCATGCTGTTTTTTTTGTGTGAGCAGGTGCACTGTCATGGTGGCAAAACCAGTCCCCTGTCTACCACTAATCAGTCCTTTTTATTTTAAATAAATCATTTTATTGGGGGATCTTACAGCTCTTGTAACAATTCATACACCAATTTGTATGAAGCACATTTGTACATACATTGCTATCATCATTTCCAAACATGTTCTTTCTCCTTGAGCTCCTTTTTTCCCCTCCTCCCACCCACGTGAACCACTGATACTTTATACATACTTTTTAGTTTTATATTTTACGCCTCTGCTGTATCCCTTCACCCAAACTTCTGCTGTTTGTTCCCCTGGGTGGTGGAGTGGGGCTGTATGTCCATCATTGAGATTGGTTTCCCCTTTCTTCTGCTTCTCCCCCCTACCTTCCCTCGTGGTGTTGCTACTCTCAGTATTGGTCCTGAGGGGTTTATCTGTCCTGGATTCTGTGTGTCGGAACTTCTATTCAATAGCAGTGTGCAAGCTCTGGTCTAGCCAGACAACTCAGACCTTCTTACACAATATCTTCAGAACCTCTATATAGGAAGCTTGATTAACAGTCTGACCTAGTGCAATGACTAAACTCCAAATGCACTATCACCCTCACATCAACAAAACCAAACAAATGAGCATCTTCTTGAAGTTTGAGTTCACTTGACGAGGTGTATTTGAGTGAGGTGATGATGGCGTCTTACACTGACTTGATTTATGTTTGCATTCTGGCTTGTGAGAAGAGCACAAGGTCTTGTCACCAGCAATGACCTTGGGAAAAAAGTGTGGGTGCACTAGCTCAGAGCAAGTTGCCAGATGCCTGCCCAAACAGGAGAATGTATATTTTGAAATGTGTACCCAGTGGAGCTTTGTACCGCTTGGTTTTTTGGCGGGGGTGGGGTGGGGGTGGGTGGAAGGCCGGCTACTCCTTTGTAGGTTAGATAATCTGAGATGTGCTATTTGAAATTTCCTGGGGCCAGTTTTAGACAAAACTAGAAAAGTTAATTTTGCTGTATGGAAAAATCTGACAGTCTGGAAGTATCTAATTTTCCTCACATGCCATCATTCCCCTAGTAGCATTATTCTTAGTTAAAGCTCTCCTCTGTTCCTCCTTAGGGTTTCCCCCACTACCTGATGTTCCTTTTCTCCTACTCATCATCAAGGGACTTGTGTCCAAAGTGAGGACAGCAAATAAGAGACCCTCCTGACTCTCTGTTAAGAAGGGTGCTCTGGTGCATGCGTGTGTTTATGTGTGCACATACAATCGCATTTGAATTTTGTTGGAAGAGGCTTCATAGAGACAGAGAGTGACATGGTTAGAGCTGCTGCACATGTAGAGCACTGTACTCTATGGTGTTCTAATTCAAATGCATGTAAGGTCCAAGAGAGGTAATAGAAGCAAGTGACCAGGGTCAGGGAAGGCAGTAGGAGGAACTGAGGGAGCCTGAATGCCTCACACCCTGCCAGTTTCACTGATTCTTGGATGGGAGAGTACCAACCTAGTGCTGTGAAATCTTCGCAGTTTTCAGAGGCTTGGGGGATTTAAATTTTGTATGTAAAAAATAGACATCTAAATGCTTGTAATTTATTGATTTCGATAAACACACTGAATGCCAGTACGCAAGTCAAACAAACCAAACTGACAGCCATCGATTCTTTGCCAACTCATAGTGACCCTATTAGACAGGGTAGAACTGCCCCTCAGTTCAGCTCCCAGCCCTGGAGGCCCACCAGTTCCTCGTTATTATCATGAGGAATACTATTTTCACAAGAGCATTACATACCCCTAGAGACTAAACCATAAAGCCATATAGGCTTTGACCATCAATTCTGATATGCTTTTTCCTCAAACTGATGGGTCATTTGATGGAATCCTTGTATTACTTCCCTAACATAAAAATTAATCAAGCAAAGGAGATTCAGTGCTCAGTACTACAGCCCCCTATTTAGAGATTAACTCTTAAAAACCACCACCACCACCACCACCACCACCACCACCACCACCACCACCGCCACCTTATCTATGTTGATAAAAACTTGAGTAGGCTGTATAAATATCTCAAGTATTTAGGATAAAATGGATTCTTATTCTACTGTCACATATTTAGTTTGAGTTATGTGTTTCCATCTGAACACAAATTAAATAGACCTCATTGACATCTTTTCAAAATGCCATAAAAATTAAATGATTACCTTAAAAGATACTCAGTATAATTAGGCATCAGAAAAATGTACATCAACACTAGAGCGAGATAGTGTTTCAACCCATCAAGATGACACTAGCCAAGAATATTAAAAATACCATTGAGTGCTGGAAGAATGAACAGATTTGTGTCAGAAGAACAGTCTGAAAGGTCCTTAGAAGCAAGCACGGGGAGACTTCACATGCTTTGGATATGTTATCAGGAGATGCCAGTCCCTGGAAAAGGCTGAAATGTTAGGTTCAAGTATAACAACAGTTTTGAAGATGGTGTAGGACTGCGCAGTGGTTCATTCTGCCTTGAGTTGGAACTGACTCAATAGCACCTAATGCTAAAAGCTAGATGCTTTTGATCCTAAATGAAAAGTGGATGGTCCAGCCTCCATACCAGCTACGTGGACAACTGCCCCTCCCCCCAGAAGAATTTACTTTAGAAGACGGCACTGAACCTGTAGCTAGGGGAGATGGACATGTCTGATCAGAGCACACAGGGGCAAATGAAGGGGGAGGAAGAGAGTGGAGCACACACTGGTCCACCAGGCTTGGAGGATGATTTTGGCACTCTGAACAGCCAATGTACAGAGTGGACCATATGGCTGATCCCACTATGAGACATGCCATCCCTTGCTGGCCCAGAGCACTATGGGGACAATACCGGAGACTCTGTGTTGGGACTGACCCGACTGGCCCTCCAACACGGAGGCAAATCACTAAAAGCATGCAGCAGAGCAACCATGAGAGCAGAGCGGGTAGCCCCTGAGGGAGTACAAAGGACAGACTCTGGGGCCAGAGCAAGATACGCCATCAGACCTGACTGAAGGACACACCTATAGAAAAAAAAAATCAGACCTTGATCTATTTACAGGTTTTTCTTTCTTAAAAAATTTTTTTGTCTTTTAATTAATTTACTCTTTTATTGATCATTGGTTTTCTGTTGTTGTTTTTTTGTCATCACAGTGTTCTCACCCATCGCCTATCTTGCTATGGTTTGATTTTTGGTGCATATTATTATCTCAACAGATCTATCTAGATAAGATAGGCTGGAAGAATAGTCTGGAGGAGAAAACAACAGGACCAATGGTTCCCGGGGACATGGGAGAGAGAGAGGAGGGGGTAAGGAGGTGATGCTGACCAATCCAGCGACAGGGGAGCAACAAGTAATCCAAAATCCGTCGCAAGGAGGGTGTGAGAAGCCGGGTAGGTATTCAGCAAGGGCAATGTAACCAAGAGAAATTACTCAAACCCAAGTGAAAGCTGAGCATGATAGTCGGACAAGAGGAAAGTAAAAGTAAATAGAGGAAAGAACTAGGTGACAAAGGGTATTTCTAGAGGTCTACATACTGGCATGTACATATGTAAATATATTTATACAGGAGGGTTCGTAAATAGATCAACGTGCATATATTTATAGACTTAGTATTAAGGCAGTAGATGGACATTGCCAAATACTTACTCAATGCAAGAAGACGTTATATTAAATTGGCATTCCATGATGAACACCTTTCCAACATGATGGTTGAAGAAAAATGTGTGCACTAGCAAATGTGGTGAAGAAAGCTGATGGTGCCTGGCTATCAAAAGTTATAGCATCTGGGATCTTACAGGCTTGAAAATAAAGAAGCGGCCATCTAGCTCAGAAGCAACAAAGCCCACATGGAGGAAGCACACCAGCCTGTGTGACCATGAACTGTTGAAGGGATCAGATATCAAGCATCAAAGAACACAAAAATCATGTCATTGTAAATGAGGGTGAGTGCAGAGTGGAGACTCAAAGCCCATTGGTAGGTAACTGGACACCCCCTTCCTGAAGGGATGTGGGGAGGAGATAAGCCAGTCAGGGTGCAGGGTAGCAACAATGAAACATGTTTCCTCTAGTTCCTAAATGCTTCCTCCCCCCACTATCATGATCCAAATTCTACTTTACAAATCTGGCTAGACAAGGGGATGTACAGAGAGATCACCTTGGAGATTGGGTGGATGTTCCCACAGTAGCGTGGAGCCTCACAAGTGGTGGTCAGGCGTTTCCCCCAGTCACTTGTAGGACCTCAGGATTTAGGCTGGGGATGCCCCCACTTTTTATAGGGGAGAACAACCTGTGGCCTGGTGTGTGGGAGAGGACCAGCGTGAATTCCCCAGCTGCTTGCCACACCAATAAGTGGGGGGTGGGAGCTCCCTCAGTTGGGCCTTCAGGTTTGCCCTAGGCAGAGGGGAGTGGCCTGGAGACAGCTATTGTCTTGTGATGGGAAAGAGAGTGAAAGGAGAGGAAAAAGAGAGAAAGAGGAAGACACAGACTGGGGCAATAATGCCAACCAGACTGACAACCACTCACCCACACACAACTAAAATGCACAGAGTAAACAAAGGTGACAACAGTAAAAAAAAAAAAAAAGAAAAGAAAACAACTAAAAAGGAGAACCAAATCTGTGGAGGCTGTGGTAGGAAGTAGAGAAGAGCTAGATGGAGCGGAGAAAAGCAGAAAACCTGTAAGAAGAGTCCAATAAAAGGAAAAAGAGAGAAGAGAAAAGGAAGGAGGAGGAGAGAGTATTTTTTAAATGGTTAAAGAAATAACTGACCCTGTGTTATGCTGTGTGTAGCTCTGACTCGTCCTGTGTGCAGTACTGTCTTAGGGGTCAGGCTGCCCACTAGGAGGACAGGGTTGCCCTAGGCAGAGTGTAGGGCTCTGGAAACCAGCAGTGGTATGTGCAAGCAATGAGAGGGAGCAGAGAGAATCGTACAAGCTAAGAGAGAGGTGAAGAAAGCAAAGACAGAAAGAGGAAAGAAAGAAAAAGAGAATAAAGAGAATGAAGGAAATAAATCCAACTGAGTTCACTAAGGTTGGCTGTGATGGTAAAGAGCAAGGAGAGAGAGAAGGAGGAAATAAAGTATAAAGTAGTAGCTGATCCCTGATTGCTTGGATGAGGGGCCAGAGGGGTTTAGACACTGCTCCAACATGGCAGGTCAGTGTGCCCTTTTAATGCCGGGACCCAGTGGTGCTGGGCAGAATTGCCCTAGTTGACGAGATCACCTTAGAGGCATGACGGAGGTTTCTTCAACGGTGCAGCGCACTGTAGGTGTTTGTCCCAGGTGCCTTGTGTGGTGTACAGCACTCCCACACAGGGCAGGCTGGAGTGCCTCCTGCTATTTGGGTTGATTTGCCCTAAGCGGAGGGAAGTGACCTGGAAGCCTTTAGTGGCATATGAGAGGAGAGAGTGGGAGAGAAGAGGAAAAAGAGGGGAAAAGGGGAAAAAAGAGGGATAAAGAAGAAAGCAAGTAAATAAAAGCCCCACACCAACCTGAGCACGTTGAAACTGAGTGCGGTGGAAAAGTTAGAAGGGCTAGTGAATAAAGTGAGAATAAGTAGAGCAGTGGGTAAGGAGGTAATGATACTTGATCACCTGTCCTTGAGGCCAGAGGAATTCCAACTCTTCCTCAAGGTCACGGGGTCATGGACTTGTAAGGTCTCTCTCTCTGGCCTAAATTCCAACCCCAGTCCTTGGCTCCCCGCGAGAAAAATTTCATGCGGAAGCCAGGCTCGTGATCCAAGTGAATTTAATGAGAGTTAAAAGAAGCTTCAGGTTTTACAAGGCACCCATAGGATTCCTTTGACCATGGGGCCTGGCAGAGACTGCCTCAGGTCATGCAAGGATCTCTCTCCTCCCAGGAAGACGACCAGACCACCCCTCTCCCTTCTGGTTCCTGCCTTTTCAAGGGTTCCCGGGGAGGCTGGTGAAGGACCCCAGGTCAATCCCATTGGCTGAACTGCAATCATCTGGCCCAGGTGGGCTGCTCCAGGTGCAACATCCATCGGAGCCCACGGGCAGGAAAATCCAGCTTTCCTATGCTGGCTCTCCTGGGCATGCGTTAATGGACTTTCCCATCCCTGATGTAGGGTTCCACAGATGCTGTGTGAGATTACTTCAAAAGCAAGATCGCGCCCGTGGCCAGGGGTCACTTGGGTGCTGGAGTACCTGCCTTGTGCTGCATGTAGCACTGCAGCAGGGGCTGGGAGGGGGCACTGGGGGGCTCCCTCAGCCCCGTCTAGGGCTCCAAGACCGGCAGGGCCTCCCCAGCTATGTGTAGAATCACTGAGAGGGAAGCTTGTTGTCCTATCTAGACTGCTGATGCTTCCTAGATCAGAGGATTTTCTTTTTTATCCCTCTGGCCAGCTAGAATGAAATTGTCTCCCACAGTCTCTGGGCTACAGCTCAGTGCTGTTTAAGGCTGACACTGCTACAGCGGGTCTTTGTTATGGTAAAAGCTGCCAGGCCCTGTGGCTGAGTTCTGGCATTCCTTAGCTAGGTTGCTTCTTATGCTGATTTATGTTAAGGGACTCCCCTATGTGGTGCTTGGAGCTGAGCAACCAGACTTGGGTTTGAGTTTTAAACCAATCATTTATGTTTCACCCTTAAAAAAAATTCTACTTGTGATGTGCTCAGATTTGGTGGCTGTCAAGCTGACCCCCAGAGGGGGAGATGCAGCTTATCAGGGGGGTTGTTTACTAGTCGGCCAATTGGAACTAAATTTGCTCCCTGGACTCCCGACTTTCTGCCTTTTTCTCCCACACCATGATCTTCCTAAGGTAATAATATATTTTTTCTTCTACTCTAAATTATGGCTACCCACCACCAACCCCTGACCGTGAGCTCAAGGCATCCAACCGCATGGAGAGCTCAGTGTGGGGTTCCCCTCGTGTCTGAGATTCTGCCCCCTCTCAGGGCGTCCACCTGCAGGGATCCCTGCTCCAGGCAAGGGCATATCTGGCACCTGCCACTTCGTCAAAATTATAGTGCTTTAAAGCATTCTTGGTTTGCTTTGTGAGTGGAAATCCCACAAAAGAAGGGGTTCAGGAGAAACCCTGTTACCCTAGTTCTAATTTCAGAACTCCACCTCCCCGTTTCCTTCACCTAATTTCCTATTTTTCTGGTCTGGCAGCAGGAGCTCCAGATAGATGGGTCCTATCTGGTCGCCATTTTCTCTGAATCCCTCCATCTATTTTTTTTACACTCTTAAAAAGTACAAAACATTTACTCTACAAGCGCAAACAGATTTTCAAAAGCAGGGAAAAACCTGAACGTTCAGTACATGGTTCAATCGTCTTTTCATCTCTGTGCCCTAACTATGCTGAGCTCCATGGAACTGCATGGAGGGGAGCTATTCTGGCGTCATCGAGCCAAGTGAGTGTTTTGAATTACCTCAAGTGAATATTTGACTGGAAAGCATAGGGTGTAAAAAAACCCTGAAATCAGTTGGTGCACATCCATCACAAAGAACAGGGCCTTGTACTTAAACCTTTTTTCTGAAAATAAGCAGCCATCTAAGTGAGATATCAACTAAGGCCGCCCAGAACAAGCAGCACAGCCAGTGTGATGCCAGGGTGATAAATAATAGAATCTCAATCTGCAGGTATGAACAAGAATCAGAGCTTAAGTTCGGAACACCCAGTTTGCAAAAGGACTCAAATGCACATGCTGGGTGAATTCCCTCTGACCACAGTCCATGGACATGAACAGATACAGTTAAGTTCAAATGTAACACCTGATCATTTGATCTCTTCAGACTAATTTTAATTTGGTTCCAGTTTTTAGTATTTTTCACTTTCTGTTCGATTGAGGTTTTTCTCTCTTTTATCATTGTTAGTTTTTCTTTTCTACTTGTTTCTTGATTTTGTTTTGTATTTTTTTTTAATACATATGAAATCCAGGAGAGGTAAATCCAGAGAGACACTAACAGAATTAACAATCACCTAGGGACAGGCAGGGAAGATTTGGGGGAGTGAGGGGGGGGCTAACAAAAATGAATATAAAAGAAGGAAATGATGTAAACCTGATTGTGGTGAGGATTACACAAATCTTAATATGACTGAAGTATTGAATGATATATGTGAATTATATGAGAATTAAAATAAAACAAAAGCTGAGGTCAGAGATAGGGCAGCAATTTAGCCCTGAATCTCTTGGTGAAGATTGAATGTCATTTTGTGCCAAGAGCCCATTTTTCCACTCATGAAGTTTGGGGAACCGGCCATGCTCCTTCATCACTTTTCTTACCTCAATAAATGGGTACAGTTCACTCTTCTCCCTTTTCTTCTCTGTCACATACTTTGCAGCAGTCAGGGGAACAGAACTTACAGTCCTGAAAGGGATCCATGAGTGTTAGTCCAGGTAGACTAGAGAAACAAATCCACACTCAGATGTGTATAGGAAAGACCTTTATATACAAGAACAGTTGTATATTGAGAAAGCATTCCAGCCCAACCAAGATCAAGTCCATAAGTCCAATATTAGCCCATGTCTGATATCAATCTATAATGTTCTCTTCAGACTCATGAAACACCTTCAATGACCCCAAATGCAGGAAGATCACAGGTCAGTAGTTGCAAAGTCTTCTGCATCCAGTGGTGGTAGAAGCATCTCAGCTTTGGCAGGGTCTCCATGTGGCTCCTCCAGTTCCCAGGGCATGGGTTCTATCAGTGTGGTGCCATGTGTCTTGTTAGTAGGACATCTCTCAGGGAATGAGCAGAAAGATAGTCTCCTGCCTCCAAGGAGGAAATACCAGATTTCCCAGAACCCTGACGGGAAGGCCAGGCCCACAAAGAGGCCTCATTGGCCATAACCCAATAGAGAGACTAGAGTCTACCCCTTCACTCTTAATCCTCTCAAGTCCCAAATTGACACCAGATTGTATAACTACAACAGACCACCCCTTGTCCATTTGACATTTTCACAAAATTCTTTAGCCGTATATAATTTCAAAACAATAATAGAATCATATCAGTATCTAACAGTATAATATGAAAATGCATACATTTCACTCCGTGCCACCCTCCTTTAAACATAATATTCTGTAAGTGATGAAACAAAAATATCCTATGCTTAACAATTGCAGGTAAGGTACACCCACATATTAATCCTATAATTCTATGAATATATTCCAGTATCTATGAAATCTTGCAAGCTAGCCACTTCACGCCTTTATCTGGCCCATTTTGGCTATCCAGTTTCTCTACTGCCTACTTCCATCAACCCAGTGCTCTGAGGAGACAATCATATTCTTCAATATAAAGAGTCTTCATGCCAGTTGGAACCTTGTGAAGTCCACATCCACAAGAAAGTCAAAGCAGGACAGTTCGTCTATACAGTCTGCAGCAGTATATACCAGTGCACAGGCTCAACATTCTTCTCTTCATCTGGTCGGGTTCGGGTCAAGTCAATGTGGGCTCCCTCTCTTGGCCTCACCTCAGTGTCCATTGGTCGCATTGCCTTTAGGCCTTGGCCCCATCACCAATTCTCCACAACTCTAGTCCCCTCAGAGTAGGTCATGGACTTCAAACGAGTCAACCTGCTCTCATCTTCTTCTCTACTGCCTGTAAACCAGGTCCACGAGTGTCAGTGGTCAGAATGAACCCGCTGCTCTATTGCTGCTATTCTGCCACTTTCACTCAACAAGCAGATCCAGGTGGTCACCTAGCAATCATTTCAGGCTTCTACAGGCTCCCTTGAATGTTCAGTACTAGAAAGGAGTTTCTTCAGGCTTTGAGATTTTTTTCCAGTTTCTGACAAAAACCACTATTCAAAATTCAAATATTACAAAAGTTCCCTTTTAATGCACATGAAGCTCTTCCTCACAGTGGGAGCAGTGCACAGAAACGGACCTTGATGCTGGGCTGCTCTGTGCGTGCTTTGGTCAGTTGGGAGCTGCTGATTCACAGATTCACTTCACGTGGATGAAGATGCTTGTTTGCTTCCCCGTGAGTTTATCGCGCTTCAACAGAGAAGAACCCTGTTCTTGGGTTTTGCCTCTGCCTTGCTCCTAGCACCGCTGGAATAGAAAGATTACAAATGATTTTTTTGTTGTTGTTTTAAAAAACAGAAAAGAAATGCCGTGTACCTGTTAGGTAAGTAGAGGCAGAACTGAGGGTGGTCGCTGTGCATGCCAAACCTCCTCCCCATCACAGACAGTTGAAAGCTGCTTCAGGCTGGAAAGATGCACACATTTAGGTCCTTGTGACAGGAAGCAGGTCAACCTGGGCGGGCCCCCATCTAGACCAGGTGGGCTTAATTCAGTCAATGGGGTCAAACAGTACCGTCAGCCATGCCTACCAACAGGGTATGGGTGGGGGCCTCCCACCAGCTGTCATGCAACCCAGCGCGCGTGGGCTGTCCAGTCCGCCCCCACCCCCCACGAGCATATTTGCCTCTTCTATCCTTTATAAAGTCACTTGGATCACAAACTAGGTTTCTGCGTCAATTGGTTCTTGTGTGAAGCCAAGGACAGAGGTACATTTCTCCCAGAGAGAGCCCTCACATAACCAAATCAGATTATAGCCTTCAGTGTTAGGGTTCCAACGAATTTTGGGGGAATATCTCAAGTGGTAGTGGTAAGGACACAACTCAATCCATATTATCTCTTTATTTTGCTCAGCCAGATGCTTGCCCTTTGAGCCTGAATTGTTGCAAGGCTTATTACCCCATCAAGTGTTCCCAGAGCAAGCCCTAAATGGGCAGTAGTCACACACAAGGAAGATTTGCAGGGGACACTGTTAAGAATGATTAATGCTTAAGTGTTCCTTGTCTCCCCAAATGTACCATCTGGCAGAAAATTTCTTAGATCTCTCTCCTGGGAGAGATATACCTCAGCTCTTGAATAACTCTCCTGGTCATAGAAGTCAAATTCCAAGCTTTTCATCCAACATTCATAAAGCTAAATAAATGTTACATAAACCTAAGTTCTCTATCTTGGATAAGACAAAGTAAAACCATGACTTGAGAAGGTTTTCATTGAGGACAGAGACAACTTCAGATATTCTAAGCCTATGAAATTGGTCATGATTCAGGCAACTTGCCAAGGAAGCAGGTAATACCTAGGTGGGAGGTGGAATGAATAAGAACTTGCACTAAGATTCCATTCCATCAGGTGCAGCTGGTGACTTTGGAGGCCCAGAGCAGGCAGTGGGAGAGAGAAGACCAGAGCAGGGGAGGGATGTGATGAGCTGGAGGGTAGAGGGAGGGATTATGTGTTGTTCTGCTGTCACCTCCCACCCCACTGTGACCCTTTAGTGATGTGGGCCCAGGTTTGTGATGCAAGTGGTTTTGAAGGCAGAGGGGACTCAGAGTGCTCAGTTGCCTGAGTGCAACCGCTGTATCCAGAAGATGGAGGAGATTCTCTTTCTGCTGGAACAGAAAAGTGCTTCCTGGCTGACCTACCAATACCCCACCTGGTTCACTGTTTTGACCTTGGGCATCCTGTATGGAGTGGGTTGCTTCTTCCTGGTCCTCCCCTTCCTTCCAAATACTCCACCTGTGCGACCACCCAGGAAAAGGATAAAGGTAAGAAATTCTCAACCCAGCCATAGGAGAGATTGATTTTTCCTTGTTTTATAAATTTTTCCTTTCGTAATTAATTTCCTGATAGGGGAAATCTCAAGAAAGAAGAGACCATCAGCCCTGGCTTTGGAATGTTGATGAGGGCTGGTGCGTCCTTACTCACTGTTAGGACTTTGTTCACTGCATTGGTATCATTTTATCCTTGCCGGCTTATGTTGATTTTCATTATTTCTGTTGGCTTTCCCTGTTTGTGAAGCACAGGAGGCGTGGATGCATCATGATCATGGACACAAGGGTTGACAGAGTTGCAGGTGGAGAGATCTCATGGCAGAGGGAGGGATTGTGAGATCAGCAGTGTGGAGAACTTCCCCATCGGGAAGCTAGGGAGTGAAGGGGGATTGATTTCAAGACGAAAAAATGAAGGAGGCCAGAGGGGACAGAGAGCTTTAGACCTGACTGTGATTACCCAACTCCTTTTGAAGGCAATTTAACCATGGAGGGGGGGGGTGTTGTTCTAAAATGGATATGGTAATCATTGATTGTACCATTGCCCTTGATCTGATTGAATGACTGAACTATTGACTCGTATGATATGTAAATCATTTGCCAGTAAGATGAGCATTCAAAAATATTTCTCTTTGAAGATCTCAGACCTCCCATCTCTAGTTGTTATAGAGGGCAATAGGTAAAAATCCCCAATATAGTGACGCAGTGGCTAAGGACTAGATGACTAGACATTTCAAAGGGCAGCTCTCATCACTGGGTCCTCAGTCTCTTTCCTTGAGCTCCAGTCTCTGGGCCAAGGCTCCTTTTCTGTCTGGGCTAATTGAGAAAGCATGGCTGACCCCGGGGAGGAAGTGGTCAAGGGCTGGCCCAGAGCTTCAGCCTCCATAATCAAAATCTTGCCCACCAGAACACTGAGTGCTGAGAGTGTGTGCTCTCCGTGAGCAGAGGAAGGCTGACGGAAGAAATGCACTCTAGGTCTCACACAGAAGCTGGTTTCTGGGCTTTAGTCATTCCATGGAGATTGTCATTCTTCTAATCACCAGTAAATGCCTGCAGTTTGTCACAAAGAACAGATGCAGGATTGGATTCCAGCCTGACTTCCTCTCTTGTGCCCCAGCCTCAGGTGGAGACAAGGAGAAGCAGCAGGTCAAGGGACAAAGGTGACGCTCTGAAAGGTAAGGTTCTGCCCATTCAACCAAGCTCTGTAAGCTCTCCTGTCCCCTCCTCTGCAGGATGCCAGTGGCAACAGCCCGTCTCTCTCAGGTAATAATCCTGAACAAAAGGATACTGTGGATGGAAACAGAACCCAGATATTTCCCAGATGTACAGGAGGGGCCTAGGATGGGATGAAGGCTGGCCAAGGTAGGACCCAGTAGGGGGCAGTGGGGGTGTCAGGAGCAGATTCTGGTGGATTTGGAGGTGGAACATTGAGGGGTAACTGCAATAAGCTGTGTAACTTTGCCAAGGTTCAGATTGCTCACTGAGACCCCACAGACAATATTGGAAACCGATGCTCCTTGAAATGCCAAAGCACCTCCTGCCCGTGGGAGTAAGCTATCATTTGACCTTGAGCTCTGGAGAGTCCAACGTCCTAAGTGCACAGCCCGTGTGACATTCCTTTCGGTCCTCTGGGAGGGCTGCACCATAACGGTTCTCTTGATTTCCAGTTTTCCGAAGCTTCCTGCAAGAACTATATGGCGCTCAGAACCTGCGTTTGCGTCTTAGGCAGAAGTAAGTAACCTTCCTGCTTCACCGCGGGGTGCATCTTCCAACCAGGGTGCCTGTGTGGCCTCGGGCTGCAGAGCAGCTGGGATGCGCTGGTTTGGGGGACACTTTCAGGGATGGGCAGAGAATGACAGGAGTCCCGGGCAGTGGGGTGGGGCAGGAAGAGCAGGCCATCAAGGCTTGGGGAGGGGCTGAGCTTGCACCGACCCTTGCTAGCCTGCTAGGTCTCTTGCCCCTTCAGTCCTGGCTGTAATCTGGTCCTTCTGTCTCCTGCAGCCACTTGGGAAACCCACTTGACACTGGCAGCTTTGGTCAACAGAAAGCTCAAGCCCTCTCTGGTAGCTGGCGAAATAGAGGTACGGCTGAAGTCCACGTCGGTACGCGCGCCCCACACGGTTCTGCGGCTCATCCATTCCGGACACCTAGGTCTCAGAACTCCACCCTTCCACGGGCCCAGATGTGCATCTCAACTTCTCATGTCTTACCCGCCTTGAGTCAATCACCAGACTGCGCACATTCCCATGAACCTGACAGTCTTTCACCCACACCACTGGCTCTTCCCTCACCCAGTGCCAAACCCCCGGATTCAAAGGCCTACCTGCAGCCTCCAAGCACTCTCTGGGACTCACCAGCCCCGCACCCCACAGGGACTCGTTCTCAGAATGACTTGTTGGCAAGGCCCAGGCAGAGCCCATCTCCACACAACCGCTGCTCCACACCTGCCATGGCAGCCATCACAAGTCAGGATCCCACAGGCCTCCCTACTGCCTCCCCACCCCAGTGTTGGGCAGCTGCCAAGAACTTACAGCTTCCCTCCTTGGAATACTTTGGGTCTCTGAAAGAGCACTCTACCTGGCACCCCCAAGAAGACACCTTTCGGGAAGGACCCACAAAGAGGCAGGGGGAAGTAGGGAGGCCCACCTTGCTCAACCCCAATGTCCACAAGCTGCTGGAAATAGAAATCACAAAGGCAGAGAAATGGAATATTTGGGAAGAAAAAGGAAAGGGTGTATCAGAATACCATCTGCAGGCCTTAAATATGTTGAAGGCACTCGATGGGGAGCAGATCACTGCACCTCCCCAGCCCTTCTGGAATGCCAGCATCAAAGCAGAGCAGATACCCAGCGCTCAGAAGCATTTTCCACAAAAATTCAGTGAGTTTTTCTGGGGTCTACCTTTTCTGCACAGCGAGTCTCTGGCAGCTGCTCTCAGGGTCTCTGGATCCACCCTAGAGTTTCCCACTGTCTTATTTAATGAAATTCCTAATGCCTTACCAGCTCAAATGCAAGCTAAAGAGTACCCACTCTAGTTGCAACGTCACTCCTTGCCCTACACTGAAGGCCGATTCCAACTTTTACTTCCAACTGCATGCCAAGCCCAGGCCCCACCGCCGGCTACAGTCCTGACTCCGCCCGGTCCACAGCCCCGTGGCCCACTCGCAGTACCTTTTCCTCCTCCTCACAAGAGTCCCTGTGATGAATCCTGTCTTACCGTCCACACTAAGTCCCAATCACGCATTCCAAATTCACTTCAACAGCTGGAAAGCCATTTTTTAAAGAAACAACAGGAAAGTGAGAGTTCTTTACCCTTTATGATACCACCACCCCAGGAAGCTTTTTGTCTTCGCAAACCCACTCATCCCCAGGACAATCAGAAGGTCCAGACCCCAAAGACAGAACCCAAGCTTCCTGACTGCTTGAAGCAATCGGAGCTCCACCGCCAAGAGAACTTCCCTCAATTGCAGGGGCCCCTCGGCAATGGGACTCTTGAGTCTCTGACACTAAAGCAGCCTCAGGAAAAATGGCCAGGGACTTGTCTGGATATGAAGCAGCCCGAATGCTCCTGCTCAACACCTGGAGACAAGCAGGGGAAGAATGTAATGAAGACGGTGTCCCCAGGAAGATGCACACACCCTGGACCGTCGCTTGCGTGCTGCAGAGCCGGTGTCCAGCTGAGGAACAACTCGGTCAATGGACAAGGGAATTACTTGAGGAAAATATCCAAATGTAATCTATCTCTCTGTAGATCAGGAAACTACTGCCCAAAAGGAACTCCGGGAGCCGACTCAAAGGAGTTAAGTGATTTGAGGATACACAAGGGGATTAACGCAGGAACTTACACCCTAAGGGGTCCAAATAAAATCCTACTGGAAAACACCCTGAATGTCCACATGTGCAGGAAGGTGGAGCAGATTAGAAAGGATCAGATCCCTGGCATTGTTTGCCGTTCATGTCTTGCGACCACGCACGCTTTGTCTATTTCCCTGACCCACCCACATGTTGTCAATGTGGCCTCCTGGGGAGAGCTGGAAGATCTGAACACAACGCAGAGCCTTTCCTTTTTCAGCCCGGGCACTCAACAGGTGCTGGACTCGCATATCGTAAGGCTCCAAATGAGGCAGAGGTGGTACATGCCCCTCAAAGTCCTTGAGCCCACAAACCTCTGTAGGACAAGAAAAGACAACGCAATGTCCTTTCCAAAGTCCACCTGCTTAGCCACCCCTAAGTATTGAACTAACCTAGTAACTGAGGCTGCCAAGGTCCTGGGAGAACCCTGTCAGGCAGACTGGGGAGAGAGAGTGACCACAAAGAAATCAAGCCCTACCCTGGAGAGTCCTTTTGCTGATTGCTCCCCTACAGAGGAGCCTGTTCAGGGAACCCCAGCCTACCCCCCACTTGATAATGACAGTGGATGCTCATTGGCCCTCAGGCAGCCGTTTCCAGCCTTCATGCCCAGTATCCTTGGCAGAACCTTCCAGAATGAAAGTGTCCAGAGAGAGAGAGCCTAGAGCAAACCTCAAATCCAGTACTGACCAGCAAGGGGTCAAGGAAAGAGGGTGCTAGTTGTGCCCCAGGAGGCCCCAGATTGGAAGTGAACTCTGAATGTCCATCTTCAAGAGCCAAAGAGACAGGGTTGGTGGTGGTCAAGAAGTCCTCTTCAATAGAGCTAGACGATAGAGACACTTTCAAAACCAGTGTGCTGGCAAAATCTCAAACCAATGATGTGGACCCGGGGGTACTTCGAGGCTCTAGGATGTAGTAAAAGTTTCCTGCTACCTGGAAAGTGTGCTCCAGTTCCTGAAAAGCCAAGCCTTACAGCACGAGTGTGCAGTGAGATTAAGCTCCAGGTGGAGGTAGAGGCAGAGGATGGTTCTCCATGCTGTCCTGTTGACGGGCTCCTTCAGGACTGCACCACTGATGTGCTCACTGCCACCAATGTTTTGCCTTCTCAGGTGGTCCATTGCCGCCCCCAGCATTTGTTCACTGGGGATAAGCCAATATGTCAAGGGCCAAGTGGCTTCGTGGTGGCTAGAGCAAGTTACATGGGGCAGCAGAAGCTCAAAAGCCCCAACCTTCAGGACCCCTCGACAAGGAGAAGGAAGGATGCTGTTCCCACTGACAAGAGGGAGACTCATAAATGGCCCAATCCAGAAGAGCATGGAAAAGGATTAGCGGGAAGAGGCATCTCCCAAGTCTGTGGGTTAAGCCAGCCTGTGCAAGACAAGGCATTGGCTGAGTGCCTTGAGATCAAGTCCTCACAGCTCCCACCAGAGAAGGGACAGCTTCCTGCTGAGGGCCACAGCAAAAAATGGAGGAAGCACTTTGTCCAGTGGATTTGCTCCAGCAAAAAATCTACAGGACACGGTGATCCTTTGCAAAACGGAAAGCCCGTATTACCCTGTGGTCACAGCCTTGGGCCCCTTCAAAGACAACCAGTGTCTCCTAACAAGGTCACGGAGGCTCAGGTGCTCACGACAGATGTTGGCCAAGTCCTAGAGGGGACACCAGGCTGTCATCAGGAGTATCTTGCGTCAACGTTATGTCCACGAAAAGAAGCGCAGGCCTCAGTTAATGGATGTTCCTCCAGCTGCAGGGCTCCTTTCTTTGTAGA
The DNA here is from genome assembly GCF_050624435.1 of Tenrec ecaudatus. Classification (NCBI taxonomy): domain Eukaryota; kingdom Metazoa; phylum Chordata; class Mammalia; order Afrosoricida; family Tenrecidae; genus Tenrec; species Tenrec ecaudatus. The sequence continues at coordinate 146,787 of NW_027459319.1, read as the reverse complement.
ACACAGGAGAGTGGCAAGTGTGAGACCCTGCCTCCACCAGGCGATACCTGACTGCCAGAGCCTTCCCACCAAGAGCACCTGTATCAGGGATGTATTCACAAATTTCTGTCCGTTCAGGGGATTCAATATCAGAAGCCACACTCAGGCATTGCCCCCCAGGGTGTTTGTGTGCCCAGTCAGCTTGCAGCAGCAGAGGCGGAGGAGGTGGGCTTACTCCAGTTACCCTTACCACTGCCCACGTCACTGTCTTCGAGAATATGTCTTATCTGGCAAATTAGAAGACGCTTCTTCTGCTCTGATTAGTAGGAAAGTATCCATGCCAGCCACTTTAGCCTGTTCTGCACAGGCTAATGGCTTCTCTCAGCCATGATATTCATTGTTCCATAATAGAGATTTTCCCCCTCCTACATTAAAGTGTGACTTCTGTGCTGCATGGCGGGATCTAAAGGGGGTGTCATGTGTGTTAGTCTGTGTAGACTAGAGAAACAAAATTCATACACTCATATTTTATGAGTTTTATATAAAGGTTAAGTGAACATTGAAAAGCCTCCCAACCCAGTTCAATCTAAGACCACCAGTCCAATAGTATCCCATGTGTCTGACACCAATCTACAAAGTCCTCCTCACAATCCAAAAACACACGGGGAGACAATGACTGCAGGAGGAAATTGTAGTCCGTGCGCTGGCAGGTTCTCCATGAGGCTGCTGCAGAAACCAGGGCTGCAACAGGGTAGGTCCATGTGGCTTCTCCTCAGGGATCTCCCAGGAAATGAGTCTTTCCAGCTGCTTTAGGGACCTAACAAATGCATATCCACCCTGGTGGCACTATCAGAGAGCAAGAGACCAGAAAGGCTAGGCTCACAGAGCCATTGATCTCCCTGCCCTTCAATTAACCCCACATGAGTTCATTGACGAGGTTGGCATAATATACCTTTAACTATGTTAGATACTGCGTCTCCTTCTCTGAGTGCTAGCTCTGACTTCTCAAAGGGCAGGGCTCTGGAGGAGGTTTTCAGCAGTGTTTCCCACCCACTTCCATCCCAAGTTCTTCATTTTGCACCTCTTATGATTTATGGTAACACCCCTACTGTGAAAACCTCAGAAGGTCCCAACACAGTGAAGAATGTTCCCTGGTGCCATTACTTTGTCTTCAACGTTATGTGGCTGCAGTTGATAGGTTTTGAGAGGCGCAATCCAGCCAAGAAATTCCATCGAGGGTCCAGAAGAGGTTTAGACCAAAGTAGCGTCTCATGGTACCAAGCAGGCATGAGACATGTGGCGGCCTGTCTAAGTCCCACATGTGCATTTGATGAAGGCTGCCAAGTTTGGCATGGAGGTTCCGCCTCAATACACCTGTCACAAAATGTGAAATGACATATTTTGCTACCTTTGCCTCTCTCCCAGCCTAGGGTAACCTCCAGGATGGAAGTCCCAGGTCTGACACATGTGGGTGGGAACTGCTAGGGAGGCTGCCAGCGGGGGACTCTGCTCACCCACTGCACCAAGGGAAAATCCGGTTCACAGCTCACATGCCTTCCTCTGTATATAAACCCGGAGAAGGAGCAACAGCTTAGGCTGAGTGGTACAGGATGAGCGTCTGTGTAATAACCACTAATGGTTAGGCACCATGGACACAGGGTAGGGAAGGATACAGTGAAGAAGAATATGAAGCGTTGGACGTAGCAAAGGGGGCCAAAGAGCATGAGGATCCCCAGAAATGACGCAAGACACAAGCGGAGCTAACACAGGCTTACAAAGGGGAATCGGCCAGGTGCTTCACCCCAGCTTTAGCTAGCTGCCCCCACAGCAGAACTTTATCTCCTACAGAGAGCACTGGGTTGGATAGCAAAGGCACAGCTTTCAAGCAGGGAAGGTTACTTTCTCAATACTATCTTTAGTGGGGCGACAAACTGTTATTTTACTTGATTTCCATCTCCTGACTGGGGGAAGGATGAGTTGATAGCCAGGGTGGGGTAGAGTGGGGATGAGTCAATAACAGAGTGCCAGGACTCAGGAAACATGACCCCAGGCTTTTGGGCTTCACACATGCATACACACACGCGTCCGCGCTCTAGGAATGTTCTCACGAAACATGACCCCAGGCTGGTGGTCTTCACATGCACACACACGCGTGCGCACACACACACATACATGCTCTAGGAATGTTCTCAGCAAACATGACCCCAGGCTGGTGGTCTTCACACACACACACACACACACACACACACACGCACACACACACACACGCTCTAGGAATGTTCTCAGGAAACATGATCCCAGGCTGGTGGTTTTCACACACACACTCACGCGCACACTCTAGGAATGTTCTCAGGAAACATGACCCCAGGCTGGTGATCTTCACACACACGCACACACACACACACACACGCGTGCACGTGCTCTAGGAATGTTCTCCGGAGAGAGTGGCTTCTAAGGACTGAGTGCTGCAAAGAAAGTCACAACTGGGAGCAGCCTTCCCTTCCCCTAGAGACTCCTGGGAAATCAGGATGTGCACGGAGATTAGACATCACCTGTCTTGATAAGGGAAACCAGTTCAATAGTGGTCAGTGTTTCCTCTGTGCTTCTAACACAGGGTTTTATTTCCTGGGCACCAGATTATAGAAGAAGGCAGGAGGGCCCCCCAAAATATGATTAGTTGATCCGCTTGAGTAAATTCTCATGTGCTTAAAAGAACACCCCTGGTGGGCCAGGGTTTACTGTTTACTGAACTAAACAGTAAAGGATGGCGAGGAAGACATCCACTGAGCCTTGACCTCCATGCCTCAGTCAGGACACCAAGTGTGTGTGTGGGGTGGGTGGGGACTGACACCAGTGGTGGAGGAGGGAAGTGGACATAGGCCCCAGAGACTGCTGGTACAGCAGCATGATGTTGTTTCTGGAGTCCTGATTGTGCCAAGGCAGCCTCTGGAGTGACTGTGGCAGTAAAAAATCAGATTCTGGATCTGCAGAGCCTGGATCTGGGGCCTCTTGGGTAGCAGGTAGCTTGGGTGTGTTCCTAGAGAGAGTGAAGAGCTGGACACCGGACTCCCCGCTGCTGAACCCTACCGTTCGTGCTAGGTAAGTGCACGGAGATGGAGAGAAGACCCTGAAAGAACAGCAAGGGGTGCATGGACCAAGCCCCTTCCCTTTCCCCTGCCACCAGGTCCTCTTATATGGTGCTGTGAGGTCAAACAAAGGGAAGCCCACTCAGACCTGCAGAGACCTCAGCGAAACAACTGCCCCCCACCCCCCACAATTCAGCAGACATCTCACAAGGACACTCACACATACCCGAGAGAGAAACCTCACACACATACTTCCTTGGAGACTTCCAGAGAGACTCAGAGGCCTCGCACAGAGACTTCATATGAAGTTCTCAGCATCCTTTATGGAGACTTCTCAGAGACCCCACAGGGACCTCACACAAAGCCCTCCCACATAGCTCACTGCCAGCACGGGAGAATTAGCAGCCGCTGTCCACCCCTGAGCTCCTGGAAACTTTCACACATTGTCTGCAGTGCCCCCCATGCTTGTGCATCTTTGTCCTCATAGCCTTGCTTGGGAACAACAGAATCACAAACTGCACGTAGTTGTGTGCAAATTTTTTCCACTGAAACGTTTTCACTAGCCTGAACTCTGAAGTGTAGTTTACAATTGAAATACAAGTAAAACTGCCAACACCAAATGAGAGTGTGATTCTAGATGGTGTGCAGTCAAATGTCGTACGCCACACTTTTACTTTTGCTTCGGACAAATTCTCTAATTGGTGGGGAAGTGACTGACTACTTTGGAAGCAACAGAACAGTCCATCAAATGGGCTTCAGGACTCAAATATATAAATAGACATCTGATCTGAACTCAAACTCATTCCCCAAGGGGCTCATGAAACTAATTTTTTTGGAAGAGTGAAGGAACCCACATGAAAATAACAAAATGTACATCACATTGTGTCTGTCTGGCTTAATTTCTCAATGAAACAGCTGTCATATCTGAAGATATTCAGGGCAACATTCCTTTTATAGCTCTGTCGACATAATTAATATGATTTTTCTGTGAAATGTAATATTTCTAAGTTATGCAAAGTCCTAATGTTTATCTACCACAACAAACTGATAATATTTCGAAGGATGAAGAAATAGATCAAGAAATAATAATTACCAGGGCGTGGTGCCCCAACAGACTGGACTGGAAAACGCTCCTAAGGGCCAGCAAACGATCCCTGAACTAACTACAAGCTTTTCTCTTGTGAACTGTTTTATTCTGTTCTTTGTCAGTGGTTTGTTTTTGTTGTTTTGTTGTCTGGTTGTATACTGTTGCTTTGTTTTCCTCTGTCTAGTTTTCGTGCATGTTAGTGACTCCACAGGTCTGTCTGAATAGGACAGGCTGGATGAACTATCTGGAGGAAAAACAACGGGACCGACAGTTTTGGGGGGACTTGGGGTGGGGGGGTAAAGGGGGGGTAAGGAAGTGGTGTTAACAAACCCAGGGACAAGGGAAAAACATGGGACCCCAAATGGTAGAGAAGGGGGAGTGGCAGGCCTTGTGGGAAATGATCAAGGGTAAGGTTGCTTAGAGAAGAGGTATACTCTAGCCCAGGTGGCGATGAAGCATGGTAGTAGGGCAGGAGGAAAGTCAAGGGAGATGGAGGAAAGAGCTAGGAGTCAAAGGGCATTCATAGAGGTCTAGACAAAGACATGTACATGCAAATATATATAGGAGGATGGGGAAATAGATCTATGTGTCTATATTTATAGGTCAAGTATTAAGGTGGCGGAAGGACCTTGGGCCTCTACTCAAACACTCCCTCAATGCATGAATACCTTCTTTTATTAAATTGGAACTCTATGATGCTCACTCTCCCGACACAACGGCTGGAGCCAAAGTGAGTGAACAAGTAAATGTGGTGAAGAAAGCTGATGGTGCCCGGCTATCAAAAGAGATAGTGACTGGGGTCTTAAAGGCTTGAAGATAAACAAGCAGCCATCTAGCTCAGAAGCAACAAAGTCCACATGGAAGAACACACCAGCCTGAGTGAGCGAGTGGTCCCAAAGGGATCAGTTACCAGGCATCAAAGAACAAAAAATCATATCATTGACTGCACACCTCCATGATAGGATCGCTGAAGACAAATGGGTGAATAAGCAAATGTGGTGAAGAAAGCTGATGGTGCCCGGCTATCAAAAGAGATAGTGTCTGGGGTCTTAAAGGCTTGAAGGTGAACAAGCGGCCATCTAGCTCAGAAGCAAATAAGCCCACATGGAAGAAGCACACCGGCCAGTGCGATCACGAGGTGCCCAAGGGACCAGGTATAAGGCATCATGCAAAAAAAAAGATATAAGTGTGTGTATGTATGTGTATATATGTGTATATGTATATATGTATGTATATATATGTATATATATATCATATTAAATGAAGGGGGAAGTGCAGAGTGGAGACCCAAGGCCCAAGTGTCGACCAACGGAGATCCCCTCATAGAGGGGTTTAGGAGAGGAGATGGGTTAATTAGGGTGTGAGGTAGTATCGATGAAGAACACAGCTTTCCCCCGGATCCTGGATGCTTCCTCCCCCCAACTACCATGATCCGAATTCTACCTTGCAGGGCTGGATAGGACAGAGGCTGTACACTGGTGCATATGAGGGTTGGAGGTACAGGGAATCCAGGGTGGGTGATACCTTCAGGACCAAGGTGTGAGGGACGATGCTGGGAGAGTGGAGGGCGAGTGGGTTGGAAAGGGGGAACTGATTACAAGGATCCACATGTGACCTCTTCCCTGGGAGAGGGACAGCAGAGAAGGGGGAAGGGAGACTCCGGATAGGGCAAGATATGACAAAACAACGATGTATAAATTACCAAGGGCATATGAGGGAGGGGGGAAGGGGGAGGGAGGAGGGGAAAAAAAAGAGGACCTGATGCAAGGGGCTTAAGTGGAGAGCAAATGCCTTGAGAATGATTGGGGCAGGGAATGTATGGATGTGCTTTATACAGTTGATGTATGTATATGTGTGGATTGTGGTAAGAGTTGTATGAGTCCCTAATAAAATGTAAAAGAAGAAAAGAGAAAAAAATGATTAGGGCAAAGACTGTACAGATGTGCTTTATACAATTGATGTATGTATATATATATGAACTGTGAAAAGAATTGTATGAGCCCCAATAAATTGTTAAAATTAAAAAAAAAAAAAAGAAATAATAATTAATGAAATACACATTTTCAGGTAGTACCATTTACAATAGCCAAGCGTAAATGAAAATATCTATATCTATACTTGAATAAAAAAACAACAGATTTATGTGAGGAAAACTACAGAAATTACAAGAAATCAAGTGTGACCTCAGCAAATGGGATAATATCCCATGCTCCTTGACCAGACGACTCAATGTAGTACAGTTATCAGTTCTACTCAAGGCACTAGACAAGTTTAATTCACTCCTGATAAAATTACCCTCATCTTTCTTCAAAGAATTGCAAAACCACTGATTACTAACTTCATATGGTAAGGGCATAGGTCAGGGGTTGAACCTACAAACTTCTCCTTGGTAGAAAGATAAAACTGTTCTCATAAAAGACTTGTAGGCTGGCTTTGAGTTGGAATTTTGGGGTCATTTAGGATTTTTTTGTGGCATGTGATTTTTAGGGCTTTAAGGTCATTTGGGGTCATTTAATTTTTTTGCGCATTAGGGTGGTTTGGGCTTTAAGGGTGTTTTATAAGGTTTAAGGGAGTTTTTAAGGGATTTAGGGGTGATTTTTTGGAGTGTATAGGTATTTTTTAGCAGGTAGGGGTGTTTTTAGTGATCTTACAGGGTTTCTTAGAGATTTTAGGGTATTTTAAAATATTTTATGTGTTTTTCCCCAGCATTTTATGTTTTGTTGGGGCTTTCATGTTGTCTTCAGGGCATTTATGTGGTTTTGGAAGTTCATGGTTTGGGAATCTTCTAGGGATATGATTTGGAAGTTCCACATGTTTTGGGAGGCATTTAGTGTGTTATTTGTGGCTTCAGAGTGTTATTTGAATTTTAGGGAATATTATGGCTTTTCAGACATTTTAAGGCTTTTAGGGTGATTTTAGTGTTTAAGGGTGTTTATTAGGCTTATATGTGTTTTTATGGCTTTTAGTGTTTTGTTAAAATTTTAGGGTGCTTCTTAAGGCATTAGAGTGTTTGGGGGGATTAGGTTTTGGTTTTCAGGGCTTTAGGGTTTTGTTGGATTATTTTTTGCTTTCATGGTGAATTCATGTCTATTAGGCTGTTGGACTTTTACAGGGTTTTATAGTGCTTCGGGTTGCTTTGTAGGGATGTTCTTGGGGTTTTAAAAGACTTTTAGCGTGTTTTTAGGGCTTCACGTGTTCTTTATTTTGCGTTTTAAGGCATTTGCATAATATTAGGGCATTTATTATGTTTTCGGGACGTAAGGAGTTTTTTTTAAGACTTATGGCGCATTAGGGTGTTTTAGAAAGCCTTTTACCATGTATTTAATGGTCTTAAGATGTTTTAGAGGGTCTTTAGGGGTGGTCTTAGCATTTTAGAAATATTTTAGACGTTTTAGGGTTTTTAAGGCATTTATAGTGTTTTTACGACTTTTAAGGTGTTTTTAGAACACGCCTGACAGGTACACACTATTTCAATCAGGCTCTGGTTAGTGCCTCTCAATCAATTGGTGACATGGGAGTCTGGATAATGGATTACCTTTACTCTGCAGATGAGAAAACTCACTCAAAAAGACACAGGTGTTGACCCACAGGCACACAACTGGTTAACAACAAAGACATATTCACAACCAGTGTTGGGAGCCAGAGCCCTAAGCCCCACATACCTGTCCCCAGCCGAACAGTCAATCTATCCTGAACCATCAAATGATCTGAGCAGATCCTCCCACCCAACTCACCTTCCCATGCCAAATATTTTATTTCAGAAGGTGGCAGTGAATCTGCAGCTCTGAGAGAGGGACATATCTGATCGGAGCACATGGAGCAGATGAAGGGGGAGGAGGGGAATGTGGAGCACATCCTGGCACACCAGGACTTGAGGATGATGTTCCCACTCAGAGAATCCAGTCCACATAGAAGACCACATGGCCAGCCCCACGATGAGACAAGACACCCCTCAAAGACCCATAGCCTTAGAGGGGACAACACTGAAGACACAGTGTGGGAAATGCGCCCCAACTAATCCTGCCACACCGAGGCATAACACTAAGGGGGTACAGCAGAAGAGCAAGAAAACGAAGCATCAAGGTCCCCAGGGAATGCCAAAGGATGACTTTGAGGCCAGTACTTGGTACACCAACAGACTGGACTGGAAAACACTCTTAAAGGCCAACAAACCGACCTTGAACTAACGATGAGCCACTTCTTTCTTGTTGAGTTGTTTTCATTCATTGTCATTGGATTTTGGTTGTTTTGTTGCTTTTAGTGCTTGGTTTTGCTCTGTCTTGTTTTGTGTATGTTATTACATCTACAGGTCTGTCTAAATAAGATAGGCTGGACGAACAATCTGGAGGAGAGAAAACAGGACCAACACTTCTGGGGAGACATGGGAGAGAGGGAGGTGTGGGGAAAGGTAGTGGTGTTAAGAAACCCAGAGAAAAGGGAAGAACAGGTGATGCAAATCGGTGGTGAGGGGGATGTAGGAGGCCTGGTAGGGAGTGATCAAGGGAAATGGAACCAATGGAACCAAGAGGAATTACTGAATTACTGAAGCACAAATGAAAAGTGAGCATGGCAGTGGGCCCAAGAGGCAAATCAAAGGGAATAGAAAAGCAAGCTAGGAAGCAAGGGTCAATTATAGAGGTTTAAAAAAAGGCATGTACATATTTAAATATATGAGCATGGGGAAATAGATCTATGTCCCTATATTTATAGGTTTTGTATTAAGGTAGCAGATGGACATTGGGCCACTGCTCAAGGACTCCCTCGTTGCAAAAATACTGTTCTATTAAATTGGCATTCTATGATGCTCACCTTCCCTACACGATCACTGAACACAAAGCAGGTACATAAGCAAATGTGGTGAAGAAAGCTAATGGTGCCCAGCTATCAAATATATAGCATGTGAGGTCTTAAAGGCTTTAAGGAAAACAAGCGCCCATCTAGCTCAGAAGAAACAAAGCCCACATGGAAGAAGCACACCAGCTTGTGTGATCATGAGGTTTTGAAAAGATTTGGTAGCAGGCATCATCAGAACAAAAAAAATCTTATCATTGCGAATGAGCGGGGAGTGCTGGGTACAGACACAAAGCCCATTTACAGTCCTCTGGACATCCCTAACAGAAGGGTGTCAGGGAGGAGATAAACCAAGACAGGTACCAGATAATAACGATGAAACACAGCTTTCCCCTAGTTCCTACATGTTTCCTATCTCCCACTATCATGATCCCAATTCTAATTTACAAATCAGGCTAGACTAGAGAATGTACACTTGGACAGATAGGAACAGGAAACATGGGGAATCCAGGGTGGATGAGCCCTTGAGGACCAGTGTTATGAGTGCAGACTCGGGAAGGGTGGAGGGAGGGTAGGTTGGAAAACGGAAACCGTATACAGGGATCTACATTTAACCTCAACAGAAAAGTGGGTGAAGGAACATCAGACAGTGCAAGATATGAGAAAATAATTAGTAAATTATCAAGGGTAGCTCGAATGGAGGGGGAAAAATGAGGAGCTGAGGCCAGGGGCTTGGGTGGGGTGGAGAGTGGATATTTTGAGAATAATGAGGGCAATGAATGTACAAATGTGCTTTACACAACCGATGTATATATGCATTGTGGTTAGTGTTGCATGAACAATTTAAAAAAAGGTCTGGACAGAGGGCACATGCAAGGATGATCTCAGGCTGGATTAGATCAGCAAAATCACCTCCTGGAGTTGCCTCACCCTGTGTCTATTCCTGAGTCAGGCATGAAGCTTAGGGCCCATAGTCCCAGGAGCTGGACAGGGAGGGAGGCGGGGTTCTGAGGTCATTCCATAGGGGCAATGGCCCTCCTGTCCTGCCGGGCCCACCCTCCTTTGTAATCCTGCTGGCTGGAGCACGGCTTTCATGGAGTCCACACCATGGGAGCTCTACTACTCATGGGGGATTGGCAGGAAGCCTCTGCTTATGCGCACACACCACCACCTAGCTGGAGGATCTCTGTGAACAAAGCCTGAGGCAGACAACAAGCCCACTAATTGATGCTGTAAGAGATACAATCAGCATCCAGAAACCTGCAACTGGGAGTAAGAGGCAGCATACTTGGCCCCAGCCACTCCCACTGCCATCTTCAAGGAGTGACATTCTAAAGCAGAGGGTTTTCAAAAGGCACTGCCAGGACTGTGGAATGAGCAGCTCATTTGTGGACATGGATACTGTGTGATCCAGAAGTATTACCTCTTCCTTTCCATTCAGGTGAGACAAAAAAAAGTTCCAAATAGAAAGCCATGCATCTAAACAGTATCCAATAGCCACTCATGTGCAGTGCTGCTGCCTCCAAAGAGCTTTCCTAGGTTTTTCTCTCTGTGGACAGATATACCTTGGTCCTTGGCTCTGCATGAGAAAGAATTCACGCCAAAGCCAGGTTTGTGATCCAATTGTGTTTTAGGAGAGATAGGGAGGCATGGTAGGCAACCCTGGTGGACCCCAGTGGCTGAATTGAATTTACTTGGCCTAGGTGGGTCAATGTGGGTGCAGCACCCACCCAGGTGTACCTGGCCTTCCTGACTGGAAACCTGGACCTCTGAGCACGCTCGGTGTGCCACTCTTTCCTGGGTGGCTAGCTTGGCCCTCTGAGCATGTATCATGGACAACCTAGTCCCTATGCTAGCTACCTAAAATTTACACCCTGAAGAGATATGGACCCAAATCTTTGGGGTACAAGGCGACGACATCTTTAGGTCCTTCCTGCTGGCAAAAGGGTGAAGTGGGGCTTTGGGTCCATACCCTTTCTACTCTGCTGGGAGGGGTTGTCCATTCAGGTCTAGGATGGATAAGGTTGAGGTGGTCCAGGAGATGGTGGTCCTAGAGGTGGCACACTTGGTTCAGAGGGCTTGGTAACTTGAGAACTTCTGGAAAAACAAACAAACGGACAAGAGGGTGAACAGTTTAACTGAGACAAGGCTAGGCTTGTGAGGTGGCAGTGCCCTTGAAATTAGGTGAGTGTCACAGGAAACAAAAAAAATCTTAGGATTATCAGGCATGTGTGTTTGTTCGTTCTAAGTATAGGCACGGGAGTAAAAGCATCCACAATTTCCCCAATGAGGGTACAGGGTTTGGGAACTACTGGGTGCACTGAGATCACTGTTTCATTTATGATCCTAATGTTTGGACCCACTGCTAAGAACCATGCTTCTATTTAATCCTATTATCCCTCAATTATTAACTTTGGTCAAACAAATTTTGTTTTCATTAATTACTTTCATAGTTATCTATCTATCTATCTATACACACACATTTAATTGAATGGAATGAAAAGGTCATGCGTTATAGCGTTAAATTGTAATATTGGAATACTACAGCGGGAGTCAACAGGGATCAAAAGAAAGTAAGTGTCTGAGTCATTTTTAATTTTCTTGGCTTCAAATTGAATAAAAGACTTGTAAATTACCCAGAGACCAAATTCCCATGGTGCCTCCTACAACGGGTAGAATGTTCAGGGATGTTTCAGGGCTGGGAGATTAGTAACCCCTAAGTCCAGGATCCCTTAGGGCAGGGGTCCTCAAACTGTTTACACAGGGGGCCAGTTCACTGTCCCTCAGACCGTTGGAGCACCAGACTATAGTTAAAAAAAACCAAACTATGAACAAATTCCTATGCACATTGCACGAATCGGCTACTAAGTAGGACATGCAGAGGCAGCAAAAACACCCTGAGGGTGGGATAAATGTCGTCAGGCCACATGTGCCCCACGGGCCACAGTTTGAGGATGCCTGCCTTAGGGGGTTCCTGGGTGCACTGGGGATGAAGGTCTCTACTGCTCCTCAAAAGGAGAAATGCTGTAACTTCTGGCATTTCGGCCCACTTTCCAATCACTTTACAAAACTGTTCCAGGTGAATCAGGGTTAGAAGGGAAAGTGTACCATTCTCTGGCCACCATTCTCCTTTCTCAAATAAAGTTGCATAGTGTATCAGCTTTTGTTTGTCTAGCCTCTGTGTCAACTCTATCCCAATTGGACAGGATTCATGCAAGGGGGCAATTCCTGAGTATGAAGCTGCTAAGTCCCATCTAGAAAGCACAAAAGAAGGCTCTGTAGAGCTTGCTGCCTCAAGGTCAATAAACCCCACTTGAGAGCGAGCCCTTTATTGCCCTGAATCTGTTGCCTCAGGAAGATGCCCCAGCAAGAAGTAAGGGATCAAAGACAACTCACTGAGGTCGACTTTAAGTCCAACCATTATTCTAGACAAGCTAGGAGAACCACTGCTTGGAATGGCCCCACGGCCCTCCAAGATGCCTGCTGGCGGGAGCAGACTCTCAAATCTCTGAAGGGAAGGGGCATCTGGAAGCTCAGGGAACCTTAAGGGAATTGGAATTTCTGTCTGGAACATCGTGGCAGTGGAACTGTGTAGTAAGAGCTTTCCCCAAAAGTGCCTTAAGCAGCAACACTGAAAGCCTAAAGGTAACAGTTACACAGGAAGGGTTCCATATGCCATTGGCCTAAGCCTGGGCCACGGAAAACCAGCCTGTAACAAGGAACAAACCTACACTGGTAGAACACTAACACTATAACGCCTCAAGTTTTAAATTCAGGAAATAATTTTAAACATTTTTATTCTTTACTTTCATAGTTATCAATATGTATATATGGCATTCAAATATATAAAACGTGCAATGTTTTTGAAATGTAACCAAATTGTCACATTGATAATTTATAAGTTTGGTACTAGATAAGTTTCAATTAAATGTTATAAAAATGTTGTGCTGGGCATTATAGGGCTAAAGCAGCTTGTTTGAAAAGCCAGGAGAAAGGGAATGGAGGGGAAAAGGGAAATATTTGGCTCCCAGGACAAGGCAGGGCTAACTCCCAGGTCTATTCAACCAGCTCCCTAGGCAGTGCCCTTCCACATGTTTGGGCTGGTGGGCACCATCTTGGCCAGGGTCACAGGCCCCGTTTCCCCATGGCCACAATGGCGGCTATATAGGATCTCTGGGAAAAGCTTAAACAGCCTTGACAAGAGTGAAGCCATTATGAGCTGACAGAAGGCACCATGTAAAGTAAATAAAGTAGCTATGAACTGTAAATGAACTAGCTGATATAGGGGAGGTAGGCTGTGCAGATGTGCCCAAGGGAATGTCCCAAAGGATATGGATGCTCAGAAGATTCGCGAGAGCGACCAGAGCAGTCTTTGTTCAACTAAGAATGACTAACTGCAACACCCTGCTTCTCTACTCTGCCTGCTTGCACACCTGCACATTGCAAAAGTATAAAAACCTTTGGACAATTAGACTGGGGCTGCTCAGGAAAAAAAAACTTTTTCTGTTGAACTTGCCAGCGGTCGGAGTAGTTTTCTTTCTGGGAATGGAGAGTGGCTACAACATTTCGAGGTGCACCGAGATCCAATTGCCACTGTCTGGGCTTGCTTAGAAAGGAAACCTCCTTAACAGGAGTGCTCTCCCCAGAACTACGGATTTCTGATTTCTCTAGGCCAGGGGTCCTTAAACTCTTTAAACAGGGACCAGTTCACTGTCCCTCTGATCAGTTGGAGGGCCGAACTATTGTTTCAATAAAACTATGAACAAATTCCTATGCTTCCTGCACATACCTTATTTTGAAGTTTAAAAAAAACACACAAACAAACGGGGCACAAACACTCGGCGGACAGGATCAAGGTCCTCGGCTATCCGCATGTGGCTCACAGGCTATTGTTTGAGGACCCCTGCTCTAGGCGCTCACAAAGAGAATGTAGTTTCAGCCCTAAAGCCTGGAGACTCCGCAATTTGTTTAAAGGTGATTGGACAGAAGGAGTTCCTGATTTGCCCATGCAAGACTCGTTTTCCCTTCCCCTATTTCTCAGAGTTCATAGTTATGTTTATGGGGAACCGGGACATCCCTATCTGATCCCTAAAATTGATGCGTGGAATGACATTGCCACTAATAAGCCAGCATAAACAAAAGACTTACTTCCTCCTGCAACAGAAAGGGTTCTTGTTTCAAGATTTCAGGAAACATGGCAGGACCAGAAAAAAAATAGACCCAAGGTCCTAAAACCACTAAGGTGGAGGCTGCCCTTCCCCAACCCCTCCCCATACCCCTCTGTCTCGGCTTTATTCCTTTTTGCAGGAGGACTCTGGGAGTGGGAGAACTAGCTTACGACCCTTCATTATCACTGCCACCCTGTCAGGTGCATGGGGCTGGAGAGAGAGAAATACTCATAACTCCTTTCTGAGTCCACACCCCAACATACACTAGGGCTGGTATGGGATCTCGACCGCCCCACCCCCCAAGAAGGATGATTTGGCAGCAGCCATTCTACACTCAAGGCAAGCAGCCCCAACACCTGGGGAAGACCCCTGAGTCCCTTTTTGGGTATATATCCCCTTGTATTCCAGTGATTTGTATAATTGGAATCAACAAAATCCCTTTTTCTGACAAAGCAGGTCTGATTCCTTGATAGAAACGGTTTTCCATATGCATTAGCCCACCTCCAGAAATTGCCAGCAACTTCTCCAGGTGCTGTTCACAACACAGGTACAGTAGCCCTGCCAGAGAGAGGCCCAGTAAGCAGTCAATGGACATGATGGTCAGACAGCAGGCACTCCCCATGTGAGGGAAACTCTTTTTGCCACTGCACGAAAAATGTGAGATCCAAACTCCTTGCAAGGCACAGAAGGCCTAACCAGGTATCACCAGTTTCTCTTGCAGGCCCTCAGTGGAACAGCTAGAAAACCTATGAATTTATCTAAGGTCAGTGAGAATTTTCAGGCTCTTACAAGAGAATGTCTGCGTGCCTTTTTAGAGTGACTGATGGAAGCCTACGGGCTTTATATCCCTAACGGCCTGGAGGCCCCGAGAACAGGAGGGCAATAAGTATTGCCTTTATTACTCAGTCTGCCTCAGACATGAAAAAGAAGTGGGAAGGGTTTGACGGGAAAAATCTTAGTGATTTGGTACAAGTGGCTCAGCGGGTGTGTAACAACAGAGATGATCCTACCACGACAGAGACAAAGAAACTAGTTAAAATACTAGTAATTGCCATGAGAGACCCCAGAGACTCAGGAAAAGGAGAGCATGGCCCACTTACGGAGAGACTGACCTGTGGGCACCGCCAAGCCATGGGGCAGGATCAATGTGCCTACTGCAGGAAAGAAGGACATTGGAAAAATCAGTGCCTTGAATACCCCAGGAGAAGCAGACAACCCTCCAATAGAGAGGACGGGCCTCATCCACACCTAGAAAATCCCAAGCAAGAGACAATAATGCTTGAAGAAGCTGAATGAAGGTGTCAGTGCTCTGTTTCACTTGGTCCCCAGGATCCCAGGCTAACTGTCCAAGTAGGAGGCCAGCCAGTCAATTTCTTAGTGGACACAGGGATTACCTTCTCAGGTTCAGAAAAGAGTACAGGCAAATTGTCAAAAGGAAAGATTTGAATTACTGTCAGCATATGATTGCTTCCAAAAATAACTCACACCAGAAGATTTGCATGGAGGTTAGGTGGGTTTCTCAAGACATCATGATAAAAAATATCTGTCTGCCCTTTGTCCCAGTTAGCCATATGATTTTTATGGCACTGGCCCCTGGCTTGGCTGTTGAGCCATGGAAACTGTTTTTGCAGGACGTGAGGCGGTGGCCTGTGGCCATCAGTGGAAGGACAAAATCTCCACAGTGGTCTTCCTGTTTCAATTTGGAGCCACCTATATCACCTCTCGGACATTATTGTTGTCCTGGGCTCCGAATCGCCACCCCAGGTCTAGAAGGCACCTAACAGATCCACACTATTTGAATCAGGCTCTGGTTAGCCCCTATCGATCACTTGGTGACATGGGAGTCTGGACAATGGAGTACCTTTACTTTTCGGATCAGAAAACTAACTCAAAAAAACACAGGTGTTGACCCAGAGGCACACAACTGGTTAAAAACAAAGCCAAACTTACAACCATTTTCTGGAGCCAGAGTTCTGAGCCCCTCGTGGCTGTGCCCAGCCGAGCAGTCCCTCTCTCCTGGACACACCAAAGATCTGAGCAGATATTCCCCACAACCCCTCCCAAAGATTTTATTTCAGAGGATAGCATTGAATTTGCATCTCCTGGACAGAGACATTATCTGATCAGAGCACACAGAGATGAAGGGGAGAAGGGGAGAGTGGAGCACATCCTGTCCCACCAGACCTTGAGGATGATGTTCCCACTCAGAGAAGTCAGTTCACATAGAAGACCACATGGCCAGCCCCACGACGAGACACAACGTCCCTCAAAGACCCATAGCCCTAGAGGGGACAACACTGGAGACACAGTGTGGGAATTACCCCCAAACTGATCTCGCTACACCGAGGCATAACACTAAGGGGGTACAGCAGAAGAGCAAGTAAAAGGAGCAGCAAGATCCCAAGGAAATGCTAAAGGTGGACTTTAGGGTCAGGGTTTGGTGCCCCAAAAGACTGGACTAGAAAACACTTCTAAAGGCCAACACATAGTCCTTAAACTATCTATGAGCTTTTCTATCTTGTTGACCTTTGTTTTCTTTTATTGTAATTGGATTTTTGTTGTTTTGTTTATTTTGCTGCTTGGTTTTGTTCTTTCTTGTTTTTGTGCATGTTATTGCCTCTACAGGTCTGTCTAAATAAGATAGGCTGAACGAACAATCTGGAGGAGAAAAAAAAACGGAACTAGCACATCCTGGAGGACATGCGAGAGAGGGAGGTGGGAAGAAAGGTAGTGGTGTTAAGAATTCCAGAGACAAGGGAACAAAAAGTGATGGAAATCAGTGGTGAGGGGGATGCAGGAGGCCTGGTAGGGCGTGATCAAGGGTAATGTAACCAAGAGGAATTACTGAAACCCAAAGGAAGACTGAGCATGACAGTGGGCACAAGAGGAAAATCAAAGGGTATAGAAGAGTGAGCTGGGAAGCAAGGGCCAGTTATAGATGTCTAAATAAAGGCATGTACATATATTTACAAAGGGGCATGGGGAAATAGATCTATGTCCATGTGTTTATAGATTTAGTATTAAGGTAGCAGATGGACATAGGGCCTCCGCTCAAGGACTCGTTCATTGCAAGAACATTGTTCTATTAAATTGGCATTAAACGATGCTCACCTTCCCTACACGATCACTGACCACAAAGCGGCTGCATAAGCAAATGTGATGAAGAAAGCCGATGGTGTCCAGCTACCAAAAGATATAGCGTGTGGGGTCTTAAAGGCTTGAAGGTAAAGAAGCAACCATCTAGCTCAGAAGCAACAGAGCCCACATGGAGGAAGCATACCAGCCTGTGTGATCACAAAGTTTCAAAGGGATAAGGCAACAGGCATCATGAGAACAAAAAAATCTTATCATGGAGAATGAGAGGGGACGGCCGGGTATAGACCCAAAACCTATTTGCAGTGCACTGGACATCCCCTTACAGAAGGATCTCAGAGAGGAGATAAAAGAATACAGGGTATGAGACAGCAAAGAAAAACACAACTTTCCTCAAGTTCTTTATTTTTTTTTTGTTTTTTTTGCGCACCCCGCAGGCGCCCGGTGCCGCCCCCTCCCTGGTCCCGCGGCGGCGGCGGCGGCTCGGGGCCGGGGGGGGGGCGCCAGGGGAGGGGGCAGACACCAGGGGCAGCGGTGGCGGCGGCGGCTCCCGGCGCCATCTTGGGCTGATCGATGAATTGAACAAAGAGGATCAATTTCCGATCAAGCGAGTTATCAATGGGGGCCGGGGAGTGAGAGGGACTTGTCCCTGAGTCGGCCCCGCTTTCCCCGGCACCCCCCTCCTCCCCTCCGCCGCGGCTCCCCGGCGGCAAGGCAGCCCGGCGCCCCCCCGGGGAGGCCGCGACCGCCCGCAGCCCCCACCCGCGAGCGAGAGGCCGAGAGAGAAGCCTGACCTGCAGCTGCTGTAAATCAAAGCGCTTCCAATATTGAAACATAGATCCCACATTGGCCGCCATCTTGAGACGTATTGAGACGGAGTGAGAGGCTGATAGAGAGGGGGCTGGAGTTCAGGAGCCGCCAGGAGGCAGCAGGCGGGCGGCGCCAAAACCCGGCCTGGAGCCGGCCGCCGCCGCCGCCACAGAGGAGCGCGGACTCCTCCTCACGGCGCCACCGCCGCCAGGGCGAGCCGAGCCGGAGTCGGAGTCTGAGCCCGAGGGCGTGGCGGCCGCTGGCCCGGCCTAGCGCGCGGCCGCCCGGCCACGCCCCCCGCCTGCGGCTGAACGAGCGACCTGCTCGTGACCCCCGCCCCTCCCAACCCCCAGCCCGGGCTGGCGGCCGCCCTGCTCAGCGCGGCCTGGCCCCTTGAGGGCGGCGAGAGGGGCGCTGGAGGGCGGCGAGAGGGCAGCCCCACCGCCCGCCGAGGCCCAGGCCGGGCTCAACTGGCGCGGGTGGTGGGGGGGCGCGGAAGGAGGGGGCCCTGGCGGCAGCGGAGCGCAGGCCCCCCGCCCGCCTCTACGCCCGGGCGCTGGGTGCCGGCGACGCGCTGGGGGTCGTCGGTCGTCCTGCTGGGCGCCCGCCCGCCCGCGGAGACGCCGCGACCACCTGCTTGAGCCCAGACCCCCGCACGGCACAGGCCTCAGCGCACCCGCGCTTGTGCCCGAAGCCTTGACCGTGGGCGGCCCCGCCTGCCGGGGCCTCAAGGACCCAGCACCCCAGAGCGCCCTTGCTGGGGGAGGGCAGGGGCATGGGGAGGCATCAGCCCCTGACCCTCTTGAACTTGCACCCGCCAGCGTCCAACGCTGGGGCCCCAGAGTCCCCTCTCAACACCACCCGGTGACCCAGGGCCCCCTAGCTGTCACCGCTGACTTGGTACTTAGGAGACATGCTCTCTGGAGGCGGTTGAGGCTTGTCTTGTGGCCAATAATCATCTCCTACGCCTTCCTTTCCAGTCACTAATTTGATGTCTTCACTTAAAGAAATGCCCATAAGTTGAGGTTTCAGAGGAGAGCTCCTTGAGCTCCCCAGACAACAAGGGGGCCGAGTGTCACCGTCATTATCCTGAGCTGGGAGGGAACACTAGTGTTCCAGAGGCTGGGAATCCGTCACTGCCTGCCCACAGCACAGACAGAGCAGGTGCTGGTTATAATTGTTTCTAGACGTCCTGCCATGCTCAGTTGAATGTCAAAGCCATAAACGTTGCCCGACTACAATCAAACTGGAGTACGCAGACATTTCTGCATCATTGCCGGGTGGAAATACACTGAGTGGAGTTGGATGAGATGGCAGCAAGTGCTTAAGGAGGGGGTGCTGTGGGAATACCAACAAGATGACTGCTAGTCTCCATTTCCTTCTCTCGTCTGCTTTGTGTTTTCTTTCAGGACCAGAAGAAATGATGCATATGTAAGGAAAAACACTTTTCATTTCCAGAGGAGTTTTCCACCCCACAATCTACCCGCAGCCTCCTTTGAGCAAGCCAGTAAAAGCTTTTTTTTTTTTTTTTTTAACCTGCCTTCTCACTATGACAATTTCCGGAGCTGCTATGTGGCTGTGTTTAAAAGTCCCCCTCGGGATCCAGAGTGCAATCCATATCACAAAGGCATCCTCCCAGTCCTAAATAGCAATGTGACCTCATTTCAGAAGGTTGTTCTTGTTTCCATAGACCCAGAATGGAGTTTAAGCTGTTGATCTTGACTGTGGTTGTCGACTCAGCCTCTCATGGGCACCTCATGGGCAGTGGAGCAAACTGTGCCAATCTGTGCTACCACCAGGACTGGGAGAGGAAGCCAACAGTGGTGGGCCATAGGTCAATGTGTGGAAGGGGATGATCAGGTCTTTCTTCATTATTCTGTTTCAGTCTGGAAACACCACTGAAGCCTCAGTGTCGTAGCAACACACAAACCTTCACTGACAGTCTGGGGCACATTGGCTGCAAATCAAACCCGGGTCTTCCCGGTGAAAGACGATGAGAGGTCTACCACTGAAGCACCGTGGCCCTCACCTCAAACCAGGGCAGTCATTTCCGGAGTTCAAACCAGACCACAATGCAGGATGACTGGGATTGCCACCAGAATCTGATACTGATGCAGAAAAAAACCTAACTACCATTTTATTGACTCCCAATAGGACAAAGATCTGCCCCTTTGGGGTTTTGAGACTTTAAATCCTTACAGCAGGGGTCGCAACCTGTGGGTCGCGACCCCTTTGGGGATCAAATAACCCTTTAACAGGGGTCATCCAATTCATAACGATAGCAAAATTACAGTTATAAAGTAGCAATGAAAATAATTTTATGGTTGCAGGTGACCACAACATGAACTGTATTAAAGGGTGGCGGCATTCAGAAGGTTGAGAACCATTGCCTTACAGAAATAGACAACCTCATATTTCTCCCACGGAGGGGCTAGTCAGTTCAAACCCCTGACCTTGCGATTAGCAGGTTAATGCAT
The DNA here is from genome assembly GCF_050624435.1 of Tenrec ecaudatus. Taxonomy (NCBI): domain Eukaryota; kingdom Metazoa; phylum Chordata; class Mammalia; order Afrosoricida; family Tenrecidae; genus Tenrec; species Tenrec ecaudatus. The sequence continues at coordinate 126,296 of NW_027459319.1, read as the reverse complement.
AGTCCACTACACCACCAGGGCTCCTAATGATATAATAAGAGATACTATTGTTAGATCTCTCGTGGGAGAAATATACCTCAGTCCTTGGCTTCGCGTGAGAAAGAATTCACTCCGCAGCCTGGATTGTGATCCAAGTGAGTTTTTTGAGAGAAGAAGTTTCAGGTTTACACAGGCACCTCAGGGCCCCTCACCCCTGCACAGCTTGCCTAGAAGCTGCTGGAGAGAAAGTCACTACGTGGGCTCCAGGATCCTGCCTTTTCTTTCTTTTCTTAAATCGTTTTATTAGGGGCTCATACAATTCTTATCACAATCCATACATACATCAATTGTGTAAAGCACATTGTACACTCACTGCCCTCATTATTCTCAAAACATTTGCCTCCACTTAAGCCCCTGGCATCAATCAAGTCCTCATTTTTACCCCTTCCTCCCCCATCCCTCAAGAAACCTTGATAATTTGTGAGTGGTGATATTGGGAGGGTAGAGGGAGGGTGGATTGGAAAGAGGAAACCGATTACAAGTATCTACATGTGACCTCCTCCCTGGGGGACGGACAACAGAAAAGTGGGTGAAGGGAGACATCGGAGAGGTCAAGATCCTGCCTTTTCAATTCCTCCACAGGGAGTCATGGTTGATGGTCCTGGTCAACCCCATTGGCTGGATTGAATTCACCTGGCTCAGATGGGCCAATCCAGGTGTAACACCCACCTAGGTGTACCACCCCTTCCTGGCCGGAAGTTTGAACCTGAGCATATGTAATGGATGACCCACTCCCTATGCTAAGCTACCTAACAGTATTTGCAAGATGCCGAGCAATGTTCTAAGCTTTTTGTATATAATAATTCAATTATATCACTTAAGAAGCCTATGTGTGGACTCAATTCTTGCCTCATTTTACAGATGAAAAATCAGTGGCACAGGATGATAAAGCCATGAGCCTATGACCACACAGTGAGGAAGTGGAAAGGAGAGATTTGAACCCAGGCTGCAGAGTCCATGCCTTGGGTGCCTACAGCGCCACATAGGACACAGGAAAGCATGGAGCAGACTCGGCGTAAGACCTAGCATGTATGTGCTAGGACTGCATGAGAGTAGCTGCTACTCAGATCCAGAAGAGAATACAAGGCTATTGCAAAAATTATTTTTTCCAAGAGAGGGTGGAATTCTGCATCTTGTGCGAAATCCCCCAACCTGCACATGGCACAGCTACTTCAGAAGGTTCCCAACAATGTGTGCTGTGTGGCAAACCTAACTGAGCTCAGGGGGAGCTGGTCTGTGGGTTATGTTACCCAGAAGGTGAGCAGTTTGAACTCACCAGCCACCACTCCAAGGGAGAAAGAGAAGGCTTTCTGCTCCGATGGACTTACAGTCTTTGAAGTGGCAGGGAGCATTTCCATGCAGCCTATGATTAGGATCTAGGAGGGTGAGGGTGGATGGAGTTGGTTGAGACCTGGCTTCAGGGCATTTCCCAGAAGGGCTTCCTGCAGTGACTCTGCCTTCAGGAATGTCTGGTGACCCTGAGGGCAGCAAAGTCCTAAGCACACTCAGGCAGTGGTTCTCAACCTTCCTAATACAGGTCCTTTTGTTGTGGTGACCCCCCCCCCCGACCATTAAATGATTTTCTTGCTACTTCATCACTGTAATTTTGCTACAGTTATGAATTGGACGAGCCCTGTGAAAGGGTCATATGACTCCCAAAGGGGTCGCAACCCACAGGGTGAGAACCACTGCACTAAGGGTTCCCCTTCCGGGCAGCTCTACCAGTGTCTGATGTGCATAGTTCTGTGAGGTGAGAGAAATGAACTTAGTGTCTGCTTCTGGTGACAGTTGATGTGGGTGGGCTTTCTCCCTATGTCAAATCCCTCTCAAGCCATTTGTCACCACAACAGAGGGAGCCACACACATAAAGCAAGAAGAGGAGGCAGCAATAGCAGGACGGTAAGCAGAACAAAGATTGAATAAGCACAATTCACTTCAATCATGAATCGGGTGCCCTTGAGATGTGAGGAAGACCCCAGTCTAGTGACATTAGATCAGGTTTAGGGATTGAGTGACGGGACCCTCTTGGCTCCCATCAGCCCCTATCTTGCTTTCCCATTGACCCTGCCCCTTACATCGTGATTGGTCCTTATTCCAGCATGATGGTTGGTTTCATAATCACAACATGTGGGAATGTGTTAGTCGATAGGTTATACAGGCACAGTCTCTGGAATGGGTAAGTGAGGAGGTGTGACTGGTGACATGACTGGTGGAATGGATCATGTGAAGTGATTTGAGATCGTTGTTCAGACCTGATAGGTCATCCAGGCCTCTAGTTGATCCTGGCAGTACTCTAGTTTAAGGAAACAGAATGTTAGGCATTTAAGTCATATTTAAGCTTAAATTTTGAGCAATAGGCTGTGGCTCACAGTGAGAGTCTATGTGGAGACCCTAAATCCATTTTGAGGGGCCACACATTCAGCCACCATTGAGTTCTTTCCTACTGCTGACCGGCAGTGGAAAGCTTGCGTCCACTCCCCGGGCCAGACTCAGCGATATACGGTCGTGTGCACATCCCAATGAAGGTCCCGCTCATGCTCTCACAGGCCCTCCCGCAACTCCATGAATTGATCCGTCTTCAGGGACAGTTTTGTGACAAAGGTGTTTGTTTTCCATGTCTCATTTAAGCTTTCAGGAGCTCAGGTGGTGATGCTGGATAGTGTTGGACTATTAACAGCAAGATCGCTGGTTCGAAGCCACTAGTCATTCCACAGGAGAAAGATGAGGTTATTGCTTCCTGTAAAGGTAGCAACTTCAGGATCCCTACACAGAGTCACTATGAGTCAGAGTCAGCAGGACAGAATGAGTGTCATTTTATTTAAGTAACTGTGGCTGTGGGTCCTTCCGACACCATTGTGGCCTCATGCGGATGCTCTCCTTCATCCAGAACAGCGGTTTGTGTCTTTTTCTTGTGTAAAACATAGCAAAGGAGTTCCTAATAAAATAAAGTTGAATTGGGAGTCTTTTTTCCCTCAAACAAAGTAAATCCATAAATAGAAATGAGACTATGGTGCTAATAACCAGTTGGAGAGTTGAGAGAGCTGAACTCTCAATCCTGGTAGAAACCCATTGTGACTTTAAAAACTTGCTCAAGGTCATCCATAGCCTATGAGGTTGAGTTGAGCAGACACAAAACAGATGTGTTGGGGAGTAATTGTGTACATTAAGTAAACAATTTATCTTTCTAAAGATTCTGTCTAAAACTTACTTTAAATAGTAAGTTTTCCCCTGGGCTAGGGAAAGGTCAGGGAGCTTAACCCCCTAGTATCCACCCCCTCTCAGCATTCATCATGTTAGGCCAGAGGAGCCAAATCACACCCACTACCCAGGGAGCACTGCTTCCAAAAGCCCATTGCCTGTGCCGGGGCAGAGGGCAGGTACCCGGACCAGAAATGCTGACAGAGTGGAACCAGCGGGCTCAGCCCCCAGCTTCCTGAGAGAGCAGCTGTGATGGTTCACTTTTGGACAAATGTCAATGCATGACTTGGGCAGCACGAAAAGCAGATGTGCAGAGGTTGTTCGCTGTATTCCAGAAGTTCACACACTCCCCGCAGGCTCTTTGGTGGCTTCCACCTTCAATCCCAAAAGGCCACTGCCGTCCAGTGGATTCCAACCACAGTGACCCTATATGGAGTTTTCAAGACTGTAAATCTTCATGGGAGCCAGCAGTCTCATTGTCCCCCTTGGGACAGGGAGCTAGCAGCCCGTTTCACCTCCAGGACCCCTTCCTCTCTAATTCTGGATCCAGTCCCTCCAAATATCCTGCCCTGCCCTTGTCTAGGCTTCTTAAATGCGTTCCATGCTGCTTATGTTAGTCTGGGTGCCTTAGCGAAACAAATCCACAGAAACGCGTATGTATAAGAGAGAGTTTTATGTAAAGGGTGAGTGCACATCAGGAAAACATGCCCGCATTTGCTTATGCACCCGCTTTGTCTTCAGCGATCATGTCGAGATAGGCTGGTGGCTTCTTCCATGTGGGCTTTGTTGTTTCTTAGCTAGATGGCCCCTTGTTTATCTTCCAGTCTTTAAGACCCTGGACACTATATCTTTTGATAGCCGGGCCCAGGGTGCTTAACCACTACACCACAAGGGTTCATTAGCTTGTGACTTATCTCCTGCCATTCACACTAGATGCTCAAAATAGCAGGAAACCAGGTTTCTCCTTTGTGGCCACACCAGGTACTGACAGAACCAAGAACAGAGAAATGCTTAGTTATATATCTTGACTATCATTAGCATATTATATGCCTGGCAATATGTAAGCCTTCGCTCCCCTGACCTCTCACAGTCTCGGTAAAATGAAGCTAATAAAAGTAGTGCTCTCACAAGCTTGGTAGGAGATTAAACAACTCACATAAGGGTACACAGCCTATCAACGAGGAGGCGAGATGAGGCAGTGTGTGGCTGCTGAACCCACACCCTTCACAACACCTGCATTAAAATGACTGAGGGCTATGAGGAACCAGACAGAAGCAGGTTCACACCCCAGATTGAGTCAATTTAACTGCCTATTGTGCCTGACCCTTCTATCTCTGATCTTAGAAATGGGGTTAACAACAACAAAACACTGTAGAAGAAATGTCCAGCAGATGACAGGCACGCGATTAAACAACAAAAAATAAATCACTTAAGTTGAAATTCGAACTCCTGGAAACCCCTCAGACACGTGCAGAAAAGGATTGAGCCCCATGTGGTGTTTCCAGTGCCCCCGTCTTCCCCCCTAAAATGAGCATTTGATAAGGTAATGCCTGGATTGTTCCAAGCCCAAGACTGTGGAGAACTAAAGGAAAACCCAGCATTATGAATCTTTGAGCACAGCCCTGCTGGGAAACCGCCCTGCAGTCACTTGTTGATGACTGGAGGAGGGACAAGAGTAGGGAGAAGAACGAGGACTGAATGTGACACATAAGCAGGGATGGCCTACATTCCATAAAGGAAAAAACTCAAGGTCTGCTTTTCTGGTGCCGGAAAGTTAAAACCCATCTGGTGCAGTTGAAAAGGTGTGTGTGTGGAGTGGGGGGGGGGGTGTTAGGGAGGAGGGGCGATGAGTCCAAAGGATGAACTCCATCTGCAATTGTGTCCTCAACTGCTTTCCCCTGCTAGCCACACGATATTTGTGGCTGGCCTGCCCTGCTTTTGTTATCAAGCCCAGAGAGGGCAAGAGACTAGCTCGAAGCCACACTGCAAGTTGGCAGCAGAATCAGGCCGAGAACTCTGGATGCTTAGAAAGCTTCACACAGACCTGAGAAAGTACCAAGGGAAGACCTGTTCGCTAACTGGGCAGCACTCACTGCATGCCAGCGCTGTTCCAGTGCCCCAGCCAGGGCATTGCTCCCTGTGTCTGTGTGTCTTCAGTGATGCACACAGGTGACGGATTGGCTTTTAATAGCATGCTTGGAAGGTTGAGGCCACCCAGCGGCACCTAGAAAGAAGGGCCTGCAAATCTACTTCAGACCAAGCAGCCTTTCCAGACCCTGGGGAGCACAGTTCTTCTTGGACACACAAGGAGGCCAGGAGTTGAAGTTGATTCCATGATGTAGTTGATTCCATGGTTCCCGGTTGTAGCTATACCTAGAGTCCCATCCACATTCATGTTTATATCTCTTCAGCCATGGGGTGCTCATGGCTCCAACTCTTCTGAAGCAGACCACCAGGATTTTGTTTAAGAGGCCTCTGGATAGGTTGGAACTGCCAAACTTTTAGTTTGTAGCTGAGTGCTAAACAACTTGTGCCATGCAGGGTGCTAAGCTCAGAAACTCAGTCGGTGCTTCATGATCTCAGTTGGAATTATAGAGAGGGTCAGTGATGATCCATTGACTGCTGGGTAATTGTTGATGTAGTCTCCCTGTGCAGACATGTAAAGTACCTGAAAACTTAAAATCCAACTCATTGAGTGCATCATCCTGCCGTGCGCCAGCCCAGCAGCATGCTCTGCTGGGGACATTTGGCCATGCCTGGAGACATTCTGAAGAAGGGAGTCCCACTGCCATCTAGTGGGCTGAGACCAGGGATGCTCGCTTAGCATCCTGGTGCAGGGAACAACACAGCCCCACAAGAACGATGTTGGCCAAAATGTCAGCAGAGCTGCCACTGGGAAAATGGTCTAGTCCAAGCGCTGACCTTCGTAGAGGAAGAAAGCCAATCCAGAGCAGCTAAGTGACCTGCTGTGGGTTGCACAGCCTGATTCCAAGCCCAGTACTATACCCAAAGCTGTTACCACGCCCAAAATTAAACAGCAATAGCTGCCCAAAGGCCTCTTAGTTTGAGGACCAAGTAAGACAGTAAATGAGAAAGCCCTTTGACAAATGTGGCATGCTGCACAAACATGAGATGTTATTACCCAGGATCTTTTGATATATGTAAATAGATCTTGTACCAGGTCAGTTAATTTTCCAACTGCTCTATCTGAGCTTTCAGATGGCAGCACCTCTGTCCAACCCAGGAAAGGACTCCTGTGCAGGCTGAGCAGCCCTGGAAAGCCTCATGCCTGGCTTCTCCCACCCCTCAGCTAATCTCCAAGTGATTAATAAGGGCTCTCACTATGTTGTGCCTCCCAGCTGACAGATACTAGGCTATCAAAGCATTCGTATCACCTCCTTGATGCCTGAGGAGGAATATAGTTTCATGTGTGAGAGTGCCCCAACCCGCGGGACTCAGTTATTCGAGGGGTTCCAAGGAGGACCCAGCCTGAAAGAGAAACGGGCGAGAGAGAGGAGCGAGACCAAGCAGATTCTTGTCAAGGTCTGAGTTTATTGCTACACAAGCCTCTCTATAAAGGGTGAGGCAAACAAGGGAGTTCAAAGGGGAGATAAAAAAAAGGAAGGGCGGGGGTGTAGAGCACACAGGGCAGGCGGCCGCAAGTCTGCAGTTGGAATGTCCGGTGCTGGAGCAGACAAGGGTGGGCCATCTGGTGTGTGTCAGGGTAAGATAAGGTTGAGGTGACGTGGCTTTAGCCCTGCTGGGCAGGCAATATGGCCTTGGTTTTGTCAGGCTGATTATGCCCGGTTCCCAACATGAGAGAAGCCAGGAATATCTCCTCTCACAATTGTGCAGCAAACGAGATCAGATCTCCCAATCTGATTTTCAGCCCTCCTGTCTTTCCAAGTGAAGTGGATGGTCCATTTCACATTGTCTCAAGTCTTTGCACATTGCATGCCAACATTGCGACACAGGGCGCGGCTGTGGGTCTTAGTAGACAAAGCCCCCACCCAGAACCGTGCCCTCAGAGCTCCTTGGTCACCCTGCACAACGCAGGTCCAGGCCGGGCTCCACACTGCAAGGCGATCAACCCTGACCCTCCAGTGTGGCCGTCCTCACACGCTCCCACATCCACCTAGAAGGACTGGAGATGAGAGATTCCGGAAGCTCCCTGCCTCATCTGCCTCCCTCCCCAGAGCGACAGAGCAACTGTAACTGATTAGGCAGGATGCAGCCTCGTTCCCAGTCCCCACCCTCTCTGGGAAAGCAGGGATGTCTGGCACCTCATCCAAGGCCTTTCCCCTGTGATCTCATTACTAAGGAGCTGCTCCTCTACCGCCCACCTCCATCACCTCATCTACATATGGGGGAGATGAGTATGTCTTCTTTGCTGCTCCTTCCCTGAGTCCACCCCAGGAGCTCCCTGAACAGATCACCAATCACTTCTCATTACACCTGCAGCAGCCGTCAGATACTGCTGAACAGAGACAGGCGCCTCCCCTGCTGCTGCCAGGCTCCAGTGCACATGTGCACACACACGTGCACACACATTGTACAGGCACACTCACATGGACACACAAGCATGCACACCCATGTGCACAAACTTTGTTCAGAGGTGGGAATTCTGCCCATTTTAGCCTCTAATATTGCAATCAGGGAGTGATAGAACAATGAAAGATGAAGGTGGATGAAGGAAGATCTATTTATTCCCTTACTTGTTACATAACCATTCAGGGCTCTTTTTTTATCCGTACAAACACACCACCACACCATCAACAATCATCAAGTAGATGTCATGTATGCAGTGCTGCCCTATTCAAGGCGGTGCTGAGTATGTGAGGAGGATTCTCTCTAAAGCACAGCTCTGAGGAAGTCTGTCTCCTTCGCACTTTTACACACACAGGGTGAGGAGCCTGCAGGAGGCTCCGTGCGTTGGGTGAAGCCACACGATGAGTGAGGAGACCGAGTGTGTAGCCAGGGGAGTGAGAGCGCAGAGTTCACCACTTCACCACCATGCTGGTGTGCACAATCGATGAAAGGGTGGCTGCCAGCAGCAGGACAGAAAAAAAGTAAAGCATGTAACTTGTGGTTTTATCTCTGGCTTACTTCCAAAAGGAATTGTTTTTGTTGTTCTAAAAAGCTTTATACCGAGAAAAAAAAAGAAAGAAAGAAAGCTTTATACCTCTATAAAAACAAAAGGCTACTGCTGTCAAGCACCTTCAGACTCAAGCCAGAGGAGAGCTCTCCCAGTGGGCTTCCAAGCTGAAAATCTTCACAGAAACACAGTACCTCCTGTGGAGTAGCTGGTTGGTTCAAGCCAGCAACCTGGCAGTTAACAAGTACGTCCCTTGTACCTGTAATACCTGTATAAAGTGTATTAAATATGAACTACTCCTGGTGTGTAATTTTAAATTGAATTATTGTGCCTGGAACTTTTTTTTTAATAGCTAAGAATGGTGAAATGAGACTCCTTTAGATGTTATGATAAGAATACACACTACACAGGGCTTGGACCCAACCCAGCTTAATTCAAAGGAAGGCAGATTTATTTTCTTCTGCTTCCCAGAAGGTTCCCCAGCAGAACGTGTGTTAAACAAAATTGTTTAGCTATGGAAAAGAGCAATCTCCTCTTGGGAAGATCCTGGTAGAAGGGGGCTTTGGTTACATATCCAGCTCAACCCAGCCCCAGAGGCCTCGTCATGTTTTATTTTGTTTTGCCCTTGACACTGATTGTCTTGGGAACTGTGGCCCCCGAGCAATGGCCAGGAAGTCAGGTCTTCTTGATGTAAATCCTCTAATATCCCCTACAATGATTTTCAGTGCCAATGGTAAGGCCCGCCCAGTGGCTGCCACATGCCCCTGAGCAAACACGTCAGAGCAGATGAGAGCATGAGACAGCATTTAAGAGAACGGTAGGCTGGCCTTGACTTAGCTGTTTGGCCTCTCCTCAGAAGTCATTTGTGACACTGACTGTCATGGGTTTCATTAAGAACAAGTCTATCTCTACCAAAGAAAACTGCAAGGTAAGAGGACTTTCAGCTCCAGCTACATATGTCTCCAAACTTACTTACATATTGTCCTGTTTTCAGAAGAAAAAAAATTTACTCAGTGCCTCCCGGGCAAATAAAAACTTTGGTACTACAACCTACAATCCCAGATAAAGTGTAGGTATCTGCTTTGGCAGCTCCCCTGGATCGAGCTGCTCCGGTAGCTCTCCACAAAAACCCTGTGAAGAGATGATCAGGCAGGATAGCCTAGTCTGTTCTGCAGAAAGAAGCTACCCCTGAAACCTCAGTGGCTTAAAATCTAGAAGTTTATTTCTTGTTCATGCAAATTCTGACGCTGGAAGGGCAATTCTACAGGGTGTTTGTCCTGCACACCGTCCGTCAGTGATTCGGGCTGCTTCACAAATATGGTGCCACCAGATCAAAAGGTGGATTCCAGGTCATCACAGAAGAGGAAGAGAGAAGTGGGGGTTGTGGATCAGTCTTTACATGCTTTGACACTTTAGTTGACATAGATCGCTGGATAGGGCTGCTTATATAAAGGTTATCAGTTCAAACCCACCTAGCTGTACCACAAAAGGAAGGGGTCATCTGCTTTCATAAAGGGTACAGCCTAGACAACCTCATGCAACAATTGTACTCTGTACCACAAGGGGTGAGCATGAGTCAGAACTGACTTGAAGGCAACAGGATTTGGGGTGTTTTTGTTTGTTTGGTTGGTTGGTTGATTGGTTTGGTTTGCTGAGTGGGAGGTGGTTCTACCTACAGCATATTAATCTGAAGTAGTCACTTTAGGTTTTTTTGTTTGTTTTTTGAGAGATGTGGAAAAGCTCATTGGCTTTAATGGGGAGTTAACTCTGCCGCAGACGGCCTCCTCAAAATTTCCCTCCCGCTTCATAAACTAGCAGAGATTTTCAATGAAGGAGCCTACAGGCACCCGCTGGACATCTCCTTGCAAGGTCAGTCCTTTGGAGCCACTGGGAGGGAGAAAAAAGAGGCTTCTATTCCTGTAAAGAATTCCAGCCCCAGAAATCCTCAGGGGGCAATTCTGCCCTGTCCTCTCGGGTCACTATGAGTCCGAATTGAATTTATGGCTATGAGTTGAGTTTTAATTCCATTCACTTACTGCTATTGACAGGTTGCTAGATTAGGGCTTGTCTTCCCAAATGCCAGCACTAAACGAAAATGAGCTGTCCGGGCCACAACAAAGGGGTTGGAAATAAATCAGGCACACTCATTAGATACCTATGGCAAAATTCAGAACTGAGCATGCTCTGACCCAAGTCATGTAGACCCAGGTGGAAGGTCCACCTGGTCATACAGAATAGGACTTCACAAAAGTGCACCAAAATCAACCAGTACGATCGACCAATGCCCTCCAGTGGTGTTGGGAGGTGATAGAAGTAGGCCTGGGCTCCTTGTCGCCCTCCCTTGTTCACGTGCTCTGCAAGTGGAGGGTGAGGCCCTTGGGGGTTCCTGCCGTGGCTCCTCAGCTGGTTCTGCACTCCTGCTCAGGTATTCCTCCCATGAAACCGCCATATTCAGCTGCAAACTTTCCCCACCCCTGCCATGCAGCCCGGCGTGCTTTCCGGAGATAGTGGGGACTTTTGGGGACTGCGATACCTGAAACTTTCTTTCATAACATTCACTTGGATTTACAAAAGTGCTTCTGCCATATGAATTCTTTCAGCGTTGCTAAGCAAGAACTGAGGTCAACCACCCCAGAAACCTAACACTATCAAGTCGATTCTGACTTATATCAATCTAGGGGGTCCTCAAACTATGGCCTGCGGACCACATGGCCCTCAGAGGACATTTATTCAGCATGCCGGGTGTTTTTGCCCCCTTTTTTTTTTTTTACTTCAAATTAGGTATGTGCAGTGCGCATAGGCATTTGTGCATAGTTTTATTTTTAAACTATAGTCCGGCCCTCCAGCGGGTTTGAGGGACAATGAACTGGCCTCCTGTTTAAAAAGTTTGAGGACCCCTGAAAGGACAACGTAGAACTATGCCTGTGGGTTCCCGAAGTTCTAAATCTTTACAGGAGCTGAGAACCGCATCTTTCTCTGTGAGCCATAGCGGATTCCAACTGGCTGGCCTCATGGTCACACACATTACACCAGGCTCCTTGAGCCTTAACTTGATAATTTAATGAAACGATACTTCTCCAAGTCACACTGTATCAAGGTCTATAATCTTGCTATTCTAATATCAAATTTAAAATAAGGAATATAGTTAAGCTCCAAATCCATAAGCAATAAGATCATTGAATCTCTTTGGACACTATTACTTAAAAAAAGAAAAAACTCTGTCCAATTATTTTCAGCACAGAAAAGCTTCCAGTGTTTACAGCTTAGTATTTAATTGCTTTTTCTCTTCTTCTTTTGCATTGGTGAATCATTTTGAGCTTATAATAATGTCAAAATAAATAGTTTCCAGAGCCTCCAGGCATTCACTGTGTAATGATCATTTAAAAGATTTCTTGGTTAGAGGGTCCTCAAAAGAATAAAAAGCGTGTCCGCATCCCTGGTCATTTCTATATTCAAAAGAAGAAATTGCTCATCAAATGCTACAAGCCAATTTCTTTCTTCAGCCAAACTGCCCATTTTAGCATCACTGAATTAAGCAAATGGTTCTACATTTCAAAGTCAACAATGATACTCTTTTCCCTTTAACACGAGCATCTTAAACAGCTCAAAAAATAGTCGAGCTCTTTATTATGGCTTTTCCTGAGAAAGCTGTTTCGTTGTTTATTTTATTTATTCATCTAGACTTTCATGTTAAGATTTGTGTATTTTAAGTTCTGCTAGTCAGGACATTTTAAATGGAGCCAGATTTTTTTTTTTATACTGTGTCTTTTAAAATATAATGAGACTGAGCAGTACATCCGTTAATAAAATATAAAGTCTTCCTATTTCTGTTTGTTTGTAATTTCCCTAAGGATAACTCTTAATGTAGTAAAAACCAAAACCCGCCATAATGAATTACATTTGGTCTACTGGGGGTTGTGGCCAACCTTTTGATAGAAAAATCCAGAGACTCCCTTCTGCATCTCCTTTCCCAACCAAACCCCGTTGGCTGGAGGCTGGAAGGAAGAAAGAGGCTGGGCTGCTGGGGCAGGGTGGGGAAGGGGTAACCTTGCAGATTATTTCAAATTCTACTCTGAAGGCAGAAAGTTATCCAAATGAGATAGCTAGAGATTCACTTCCTTAGAAAAAGATTGAAATTAATGTGTCCCTTAGAAAAGCCAAAGGAAAAAAGTCGTTATTAATTTAGGCAATTGAAGAACTTTGAAAGCCATGTCTAGTACATAAAAACACCTGTCCCTAGAGCCCATCGGCCTAGGAAACTGAATTTTTATACCATGTAAAATAAAGGAAGGTCATTTCTTAGACTTGCTCAACAGAAGATTGTCATTTTAAACCGGTTACTGTAATGAGAAGCTGGGTTTTCGTAAAAAGGACTGAATGCTTGAGTCAGTGTGAAATGAAATTAAAGATGCATGTTCTGCGCATGGCGGCATTTCCGGAGGAGTCTGTGTTCCTGTGACTGCTCTCGATCTGTCTCGTGCCTTCTGGGAAACTCACAGCGTGGTGCCCACATCTAGTCTCTTGGACTTTCTTGCCAGCTTTGGAAAGGTGTTGAGTCTGTTGGATCTGCTGCACAGAGACAGCATGCAAGTGGACCCTTCCCACATTCCTCAGAGAGCAGCCCCCCAGTGTAAAGCTGTGGGTGAGGTTTGATGACCTTTGCCCCTTCATCATCCCGCATTCTTTGAGGGACCCAAGCGCTCCCCCGAGGCATTACCGGAGAAGCAGCTACCCCATAGTTTCCAGATGGTGGGTATCAGCCTGTGTGCTCATTGGGATCGCCAGAGAGCTGTCCAAAAGACATCTTTGTCCCATCTCCACTGAGTCCGATTTTATTGGCCTGCAATGCAGCCTAGGTGCTTGGATTTTTTTCTCTCTCATAAGTTTTTATTGTGAATTAGGTGAAGGTTTACCAAGATCATCAGTTTTTTATTCAACAATTCATACCCATTGTGTTTTATGCCACTTATTGCAATCTCCACAATATAATATGACTTGTTCCACTCCCTACTTATGTCTTCTGTTTCCCTTCCTCCTCTCTTCCTACCCTTCTGAACTTGGGCCTTGGATTAATACTGCCCTTTTGAGATCAAATGGTTTGCTGTTTTCAGGTTTGTGTGCCTCACTTGTGTAATTGCTCCCATTATAGACCAATCTATTATTTGGCTGAATATTGAACCACAGGTAGGAGTTCATTTTCAAACTTAGTGAATAAGGACCATCGTTTCAGAGGTTCTGTTAGTCCCTATCCAGCCAATAAGCCTGGTCTCTTTTATGACTGTGAATTTTGCTTCACTATCTAGGACCTTTGGATGTGATCCCTTTCAAAGAAGTTGGAATTGATAGTTGGAGATCATCTAGTTATTCTGTGCTCAGAGTCATGAAGTCTAATGTTCATGTGGTCCACTCACCACTCTTTCCTCCAGAGTGAGGGTGACAATACTTGCCACCTAGATGGCCACTTGTGAGCTTCTGAAATCCAGCTGCTACTCACCAGCATGGATGTCGAACATAGTCTTTACAGTCTAGGTAATGACAATTGTTCTTGGTGTCCTTCACAACTATAATCCCCAGCCCCCCAGCCCAATAAAGCACTCCCTCCAGTTGTTCGGTTATGCCTAAGGAGTTTTGATAACTTCATCTTCTGTGTGCTCCGGAATATTCAATTCCCTGGATGGTCAGAATGGTCAGTCAGGGCTCAGAATCTTGGTGTTAAGGCTTCTGGTGAGATCCTGGCACATCAGACACAGAGGTTGTGAGGCTAGAGGATGGGCAGAAGGGGATCATACTGAGTCTAACAAGGAAAGAAAAGGAAATGAAGGATATAAGCAATTAAAAGCAAGCGCATAAATAGATACAAATACACAGATGGCCCTTGCAACATTATTCCCAATCTCGCAAACGTGTCAACGGTCTAAATACCCATCAATAGGTGAATGGATAAGTCAAACATGTTGCCTACGGTATATACAATGGACTACTACTCAGCCATAAAGAGAAATGAACTCTTGACACAGGCTACAAGAGGAATGAACCTCATAAGCATTATGCTGAGTGAAATAAATCAGCTTCAAAAAGGACACATTTTGCTTAATTCCACTTACAAAAAATATCTAGGCTAGGAAAATGAATAGAGACAAACATCTCCCAATTGTTTCCAGGGATAGGTAGGAAGGTAAGTATGGTTGTTACATAATGCCATGTCAATTGGACAAATAAGTGAGGTGGAGTCTTTCTTATACCTATATGAGTGTCCTTGGATTTATTTCTCTAGTCAACCCAGCCTAACCCAGTAGGGCCTGGAGGGGAAGTGCCATCCCTGAGACGATACTGAGCTTCCATAAGGGTGATGACATAATTTTGGAATGGGTAAGGATGATATATGAACAACATGCAGAATGCCACTTAATTATAATCTTGTAGAGCGTGGAAGTGACGAATGTTTTGATGCATGTATATTTAGTATGATTTTTAAAGAGTGTACGCAAAAGAGCAATATGGCAAGTCTGTGTTGCCATTTGCTGTTGCTCAGCTAAAAGCGATTCGGGCCTGTGTAGTTCAAAGGGAACCACAGAGGCTCAGGAGGAAAGCTGGTACCATCTCCAACTGAGACTTGTCTGACCAAATGCAGAGTCTCCCTTCAAGTAACTGACAGGTCAGAGGCAGCTCATCTCTGCTGCAGAAGCAATGATTTGTCTCAATTCCCAGACCACTGTCACAGCCATGTCTTGTTGCTCTCGGTGCCCCCCTTCCCCACCACAATAAGTCACTAGAAAGCCATGCTTCATTTAAAAACAAACAAATAAAACCCTTCTGCCTCCATCCTGGCACTGTTTCAGCTTATTTAGCATCATAACATATGTCATCTGTTTCCCTAAACAATCTAACATGGACATGGCACGATGGGACTGATGAGTTAGGCAAATGAGAACCAGCCTGCCCTCTGAACACACACGATGGCATTTGACTTGCTGTCAGTAGATGCTGTCGCGTTTCTTCTCCTCTTTCATGGAAAATAAATACAGAAAAGAATGAGGACATGAAAAGGGCTGCAAGATGTTTAGCTCTGGTCTTTCTAGAAAGTGTAGAAAAAAAGTATGTGACCCCTGCCTGCCTTTAGATGCCCCACTCCTCTGGCAAACAAGGATTGCACACTGACCATGGACAAGACATCTGGATCTGGGGGGAGGATATAACAATTGCCCCCACCAGCAAAGAGTTTCCAGATTTACGGGACTACACAGGCCAGGGAGCAGCTCATAAAAAGAACAAGAAGAATCACAAAGGAGGGTGTGCTCTAGCACCACTTCGTCCAGCTGCAGGCACATGAAGGCAAAGTTTCTTTTGCTTTCAGTCAAGTTTATGATTTCCGCTGCATCCCTTACCAACCAACACCTTCACGAAGATCTAGGTTCTTGGGTTGTTTCGCTCCAGGGCGGACATCTCCTTGGTAAAGCTTTTTGGACAGCTCATGGTCCAAGAATTCCACCTATATGTTTTGAAAGGGGCCACGTTAAAACCCCTGGCTCAGACTTTCAGGACTGGGCACAATACAGCAAACCCACCATGGGGACAGCAGGATTTGGTAACACTCTCATCTCCATCACAACCTGGACCTGGCAAAGCTATTTTCTTCCACTCACCATCTTTCAATCAATATTTACTCAGCTGTTAGTTGCTCCCCAGGCTCAGCATCAGAAAAGTGTTCAAACGTTACCGAATTGTCCATCTAATGGTAGAGGTCTGTGCAAGGGATATGAGAGCAAGAGGCTCAGAGATGATCAGTGGGTAACGAGAGAGGGATTCACCTTTATCATTTGTAGAAAGCCCCTGAGGCTTAGTCACATTGGCAGACTTTCCCTGGAGCAAGCAAATAAAGCTGCTCCCGGCTCAGCTCCATTCCTGATCTGGTCTTGCCATGAGACTATCCAGGCTTTGTCCCAACCCCACGTTCTGGAAACCACGAGTGGAAGGAGGTGAATCTTGGGGATACCATGGAAAAGAATGGGCATTGCACAACACTTCATTGTACTCATATGCAAAGGCCAAGAGATAGAACCAGGTGAGACTGTGAACAGGACAAGGTGATACTGCATGGTTTAAAATCAGAAAAGGTGTGCATCAGGGTTGTATCCTTTCACTGTTCTTATTCCATCTGTATGCTGAGCAATTTATACAAGAAGCTGGTCTCTGTGAAAAAGAACATGGCATCAGGATTAGACGAAGACCCATGTAATGTCATTGGGAACATTTTCTCACTAAAAATTTTAGGTCATGGCATCAAAAAAGTGTCATTTTAACCTAAATGGGTTTTTAGACCAGTGAAATAACAGCGAGAGTGAGTCAGCATTGTGCACAGAATTGAGCGATACTGGTTCTTTGGGAAATTCATAATCCAACACTGACACTGCTGAGTTAAAGGATGACAGTGAGGAAGATTCTACACCTGAGCTCTGTGATGGGCCAACGTGGTGCTCTACTCTCTTCAGGAATGGATGAGCCAGCTCCACCAAGATTCCCCTTTACTGGAGCACCTGCTATGTATGTAGACGTTGAACACAAGAACGCTTTGGCGTTCCTACAATGATTTCTGACCGATGAGGTCATCGAAAAAATGATTATGATAGCCCGGAGGTTTACTTTCAGGTTTTAACCCCTCTTCAGTTAATTTCTGTGCATGGGGGAAGGTTTGGGGCTTGCTTCATTTTCCTACATACGGTATCTCAGTTTGTCCAACACCATTTGTTGAGCAAGCAGAATTTGTCCCTTTGGATATTTCTGTGTCCTTTTTCGAAGGCTAGTTTCCTGTTGACTGGTGAATATATGTGTAGCTTTTCTGTTCGTATCCATTGATCTATATACCTCTCAGTGTACCAATACACTGCTCTCCCTTAGGGAAAAACAACAACAAAAGTTGTATGAGCCCCTATATAATGATTTTTTTTAATGGACGATGAACTATTTTCCAGGCCAGCACTATCCTATGTTTGAGCACATTGCTGCAGCCACTGTGTCAAACCATCATGCCTTATAGCCTGCGGTACTCATGTTCAGGTATAGTGTTCTGCCATTCACAAGGTTCACACTGGCCAGTTCTTTCAGAAGTGGAAGACCAGGTCCTCCTCCCTCGTCTCTGTCTGGAAACTGCTGAAGTCTACCTGCAGTGAGTGACCCAGCAGGCATTTGAACTACTGGCTGCAAAATTTCCACCATTACAGCCAAATGCAGGCCACCACAGTACAACAGACAGTAACAGCATCTTAACACCACACAAAGGCTCCTCCCTGGGGAGACCACGTGTTCAGGCAATTGCTGCTGTTACACATGTAAGTGGGGGCTACATGAAGTCGCACCATCTCCTGTGGCCCTTCCAGGAACAGGCCATTCTGCTGTTGTTTCTACTGGACTTAGGCTCAGCTGCCAACCTGCCCTCTGCACGCATTCTTCTCCTTACCCTTCCATGTCACCTTCTCTTTGCCCAAGTCAATACTGCTGGTCAGTCACCTACTGGTGGATGCTTGCTTCTGAAGTTTCTGAACCACATTTCCCCATGGTTATGAGACATTGCTGCTGCCACTGCGAGCATTTAACAGGTTACTTTACACCTTCAATGAGAAATCTAGGGGAATAGAAAGAAAGCTTCTTCTTTCTCCCAAGGAGTGGGTGGTGGTTTTGAACCGTTTCCCTTGAGGTTAGCAGCCCAATGTGTAACCCACTACACCAGTAGAGCCTTGGTGGCACTGTCCAGCAATTATTAGACTGCTAAATATGAGGTCAGGGTTTCAAACCTACCAACTTCTCCTTGGGAGAACGATAAAGCTGTTCCCATAAAAGACTGACAGCTCCAGAAGCCCTCTATAGGGTGGCTATGAGTTGGAATTTTGCGGTCATTTAGGGCTTTTTGGTGGCATGTGATTTTTTAGGGCTTTTAGGTTGTTTGTGGACGTTCAAGGTGTGTTTGGGGCATTCGGGTGGTTTGGGGTTTTTAGGGTGTTTTATAAGATTTTAGGGAGTGTTTAAGGGATTTAGGGGTGGTTTTTTAGAGTGTATAGGTATTTTTCAGCACAATATGGTGTTTTTAGTGATGTTACAGAGTTCCTTAGGGATTTTAGGGCATTTTTCATATTATATGTGTTTTTTTCCCCCAGCATTTTAGGTTTTCTTAGGGCTTTCATGGTGTTTTCAGGGCATATATGGGGTTTAGGAATGTTTAGGGTTTGGGAATCTTCTAAGGATGATTTTTGGAAGTTTCACATGTTTGGGTGGGCATTTGGTGTTTTTTTGTGGCTTTAGAGTGTTTATGGGATCCTGTCAATTTGCAGCTTTAATTCCGCAAAGAAAAGTCAGACAGCAAGCCAGAAAGGAGCAGGAAATGAAGGGGAAGCCCAGGCCACATGTTACAGCTGCCAAGTCCGGAGAACCTAGGTGTGGTCGTTGGCTACCTGGGACCGGGAGTGGGGCTGTGCTCCTGCCCAAGGGTGCTAGGGAGTAAACCAATCTCAGCTGGACGTTTGGCTTTTCTACTAATTAGCCGACTCCATGAACTTTCCCAGGGGCAGCTGGCGAATTGCCAGGGGAACCCAGCTAGACCCCCCACACAAAAGCACAGGGATGGTTACAGGAACAGGAGGTTTCACACAGTGGATGTGCAGGGCTTGGGGTCGGGATTGGGGGCCAAGGTGAGGAAGGGGCAGCAATAAGGCCTGGTCCCAAATAATCAGACACTGAGCAATAAAAGTACAAGGACTGCCAAGAGAACATGGGGACAAAGGATGGCTGGACTTCATTTGATATCTTTGGACGTGCTGTCAGGAGAGACCAGTCCCTGAAGGGACATCAAGTCCATGAAGGACATGATGCTTGGCAAAAAGTGGAGGACGGGCAATAAAACAGCTCGAACCAGTGGCTACATCAGTGGGCATAGTAACAATGGTGAGGATGGTTCGAGACCTGGCAGTGTTTTATTTTACTGCTTGTGTTTTTCTAGAACTGTCTTTCCTGGATGCACGAGGAAGGATAACTGTGCTTGTGGGAAGCAAATGCACAGTGGGCAGCGCTTTGGCCAACATAGGTACACCACCGGCACACAGTGCCCCCTTACTTGGCATCCAAAGTGACAGGATTTGTCTTTCCCCAGAGCTCTCCAGCCCTGGGGGAAGCGGCCCTGCCTTCGGCGCACCGCCAGGGGGCAGCACTGCTGCTCTCTCACTGGCTACATCTGTGAGGACCCAGAGAGCAGCTCCTTTCTGCTGCTCTCCTCTCAGACTTCTGCCAGAAGCCTTGGCTCGTCCTGGATCCTCCCTTGATTCCCACTCTGCACCTTTGGGGACGCCCAGCCCATTAACTCTCTCCCATCCTTCCTTGCTGCCTCTTGTCCAGATGCCTGAGCTGGGCTTCAAGTAGTTGTAATGTTATGCTTAGGTGAGATGTGTTCAGCTTGTTTACTGTCTGTATACAAGAAAAGAGTTCAGCCCAAGACATCCACCCTTTTGTTCCTCTATGGAAAGCCTGTTATGTGTCATAGTCTTCTCTCTGTGCAGTGCTTTCCTCTGCTGCTGATGCTTTTACATGAAATAGGACTCGGTGTGTCACCGCTACAGGAAATTATCTCTGAAAAAATAATATGCCCAGAACTCAGAAACAGTGTCAGCTTGCATCTGGCATCATGGAAGCATCATGGGTGTGTTTCCATTCATTCGCTCCTGAGTGTCACATGTTAAACTCAGTGCATAGCATAAACAGCAGCAGGCACAAACTGAGACAAAGCACACCCTTTGCTGTGAAGCACATTCCGACTCCTGGCTGCCCCTGTGCCACAGAGTAGAACTGCCCCGCAGGGGCTCCCTAGCTGTCATCTTTACAGAGGCACATGGCCACACCTCCCTTTTGGGAAGCCACTGGGTAGGTTTGAACTTCAGGGTTGTAGTAGTTGATATTGTAGAGCCCTGGAGTCAGTTCGGATTCATAGGGGCCTGTGCACTAGAGAGAGAAACAAAGCCCAGTCCTGCGCCATCCTCGCACTTGTTACTGTATTTGAGCCGATTCTCGCAGCCACGGTGTCAATCCACCTAAGTAAGGGTCTTCCTCTTGTTTGCTAACCCTCTGCCAAAAATGATGCCCTTCTTGCAGGACTGGTTCCACCATAGTAATATGTCCAAAGTACCTGAGACAACGTCTCCGCATCCTCTTTCAGATCTCCTGCCTTTAGTTTGTCAGCTCACTTCAATGGAGTCGATGCTGAGCCATAGCGACTCTATGAGATCAGAGCAGAACTATCTCTGTGGGTTTCCCAAAGGCTAACTCTATGGGAGTAGAACGCCTCATCCTTTTCTTCTGAGGACTGACTGGTGGTTCCCCACTGCTGACATTACAGTTGACACCCAAGGCATAAGGTACTATGCCACCAGAAGTCCCTTGCCCCTGTGCAATAACCAACACCACCTACACACAAAACCCACCCCTTCTCTGTCAGTTTGATGTATGGTGATGGCTTGAGTTGCTATGAAATTGGAAGCTACTAGGGGGAACCCGACAAAAACTACAATTTTTTCAAAACTATGCATTTAAATTTTTTATCCCCTTCATAGTACTCTCCATTACACTTCACACATTTGTCTAATCTGTGATTACATTCTTGGAAACATTTTTCAAACTCAGCAGTTTGGGTGACACCCTTGTTTTTCCCCCCCTCTTCTGTGTTGTCAAACCACTGTCCTTCATTCATGGAAACAGAAAGAAGTCACATGGAGTGAGTTCAGGTGATTAGGATATGAGGGACAAGAGAGGCATGCTTTTTTGGGGGATGTTTTCATACTGTTATTTTTCTCTTTTTTTATAGTCAATTTTTGGGGCCTCATACAACTCTTATCACAATTGATACATACATCATATTTGTACAATCATTGCCCTCATCATTCTGAAAACATTTGCTCTCCACTTAATCCGCTGGCATCAGCTGATAATTATTCCCCATCCCTCATGAACCCTGAATAATTTCTAAATTATTATTTTGTCTTATCTTACACTATACAATATCTCCCTTCAGCCACTTTTCTGTTGTCTGTCCCCCAGGGAGATGGTTATATGTAGATCCTTGTAATCGGTTTCCCCTTTCCATTCCTCCCTCCCTCTACCCTCCTCGTATCGCCACTCTCACCACTGGTCCTGAAGGGATCATCCGCCCTGGATTCCCTGTGTTTCCAGTTCCTATCTGTACCAGTGTACATCCTCAGGTCTAGCTAGATTTGTAAGGTAGAATGGGGATCATTTTAGTTGTGGGGGAAGAAGCATTTAGGAGCTAGAGGAAAGTTGTATGTTTCATTGTTGCTACAGTGCACCCTGACTGGCTCCTCTCCTCCCTGCTACCCTTCTGTAAGGGGATGTCCAATTATCTACAAATGAGCTTTGGGTTTTCACTCCACACTCCCCCGTATTCACAAAGATATGATTTTTTTGTTCCGATGATGTCTGATACCTGATTCTTCCGACACCTCGTGATCACACATGCTGGTGTGCTTCTTTCATGTGGGCTTTGTTGCTTCTCAGCTACATGACCACTTGTTTAACTTCAAGCTTTTAAGACCCTAGAATGTATAACTTTTGATAGCCGACCACCATCAACTTCAGTCACCACATTTGCTTATGCACCCATTTGCCTCCAGCAATTGTGTTGGGGAGGTGAGCATCCCGGAATGCCACTTTAATACAACAAAGTATTTTTGCATTGAGGGAGTACTTGAATGGAGGCCCAATGTACATCTGTTACCTTAATACTAAACCTATAAATATATGCATATAGATCTATTTCCCCATCGTTATACATAAATATATTTACATATGCACATGCCTTTATTTAGACCTCTATAAATGCCCTTTGCTTCCTACCTCTTTCCTTGATTTCCTTTTACTTTCCGATTGTCCCACTCTCATGTTCAGCCTTCATTTGTGTTTCAGTAATTCCTCTAGGTTACATTACTCTTGGTTACACTCTACCAAGCCTCCTACACCCTCCTCACCATCTATTTGGATCACTTGGTGTTCCCTTGTCCCTGGGTTTGTTAACAGCACTTCCTTTTTCCCTACACCCCCCTTTCCCATCTCCCTCCCCCAGCTGTCAGTCCCATTGTTTTCTCCTCCAGATTGTTCATCCAGCCTATCTCATTTAGACAGACCTGTGGAAATCATAGCATGCACAAAAACGAGACAGAGCAAACCCAAGCAACAAAATGAAACAAAAGAACAACACCACCACCAACAAGCCAATGACAAAAAGCAAAACAAAACACAAGAAAGAAAAGCTTTTAGTTAGTTCAAGGACTGTTTGTTGGCCTTTAGGAGTGTTTTCTCATAGAGTATGATGGGTCAGCTAGCCCTGGCCCCAAAGTCTATTTTTGGTATTCCCTGGGGACTTCGTTGCTCTGTTCCCCTTCCTGTTCTGTTGTACACCCTTAGTATTTTGCCTCGGTGTGCTGGGATCAGATCGGGCGATAGAGGCATGCTGTTTTTTTTGTGTGAGCAGGTGCACTGTCATGGTGGCAAAACCAGTCCCCTGTCTACCACTAATCAGTCCTTTTTATTTTAAATAAATCATTTTATTGGGGGATCTTACAGCTCTTGTAACAATTCATACACCAATTTGTATGAAGCACATTTGTACATACATTGCTATCATCATTTCCAAACATGTTCTTTCTCCTTGAGCTCCTTTTTTCCCCACCTCCCACCCACGTGAACCACTGATACTTTATACATACTTTTCAGTTTTATATTTTACGCCTCTGCTGTATCCCTTCACCCAAACTTCTGCTGTTTGTTCCCCTGGGTGGTGGAGTGGGGCTGTATGTCCATCATTGAGATTGGTTTCCCCTTTCTTCTGCTTCTCCCCCCTACCTTCCCTCGTGGTGTTGCTACTCTCAGTATTGGTCCTGAGGGGTTTATCTGTCCTGGATTCTGTGTGTCGGAACTTCTAGTCAATAGCAGTGTGCAAGCTCTGGTCTAGCCAGACAACTCAGACCTTCTTACACAATATCTTCAGAACCTCTATATAGGAAGCTTGATTAACAGTCTGACCTAGTGCAATGACTAAACTCCAAATGCACTATCACCCTCACATCAACAAAACCAAACAAATGAGCATCTTCTTGAAGTTTGAGTTCACTTGACGAGGTGTATTTGAGTGAGGTGATGATGGCGTCTTACACTGACTTGATTTATGTTTGCATTCTGGCTTGTGAGAAGAGCACAAGGTCTTGTCACCAGCAATGACCTTGGGAAAAAAGTGTGGGTGCACTAGCTCAGAGCAAGTTGCCAGATGCCTGCCCAAACAGGAGAATGTATATTTTGAAATGTGTACCCAGTGGAGCTTTGTACCGCTTGGTTTTTTGGCGGGGGTGGGGTGGGGGTGGGTGGAAGGCCGGCTACTCCTTTGTAGGTTAGATAATCTGAGATGTGCTATTTGAAATTTCCTGGGGCCAGTTTTAGACAAAACTAGAAAAGTTAATTTTGCTGTATGGAAAAATCTGACAGTCTGGAAGTATCTAATTTTCCTCACATGCCATCATTCCCCTAGTAGCATTATTCTTAGTTAAAGCTCTCCTCTGTTCCTCCTTAGGGTTTCCCCCACTACCTGATGTTCCTTTTCTCCTACTCATCATCAAGGGACTTGTGTCCAAAGTGAGGACAGCAAATAAGAGACCCTCCTGACTCTCTGTTAAGAAGGGTGCTCTGGTGCATGCGTGTGTTTATGTGTGCACATACAATCGCATTTGAATTTTGTTGGAAGAGGCTTCATAGAGACAGAGAGTGACATGGTTAGAGCTGCTGCACATGTAGAGCACTGTACTCTATGGTGTTCTAATTCAAATGCATGTAAGGTCCAAGAGAGGTAATAGAAGCAAGTGACCAGGGTCAGGGAAGGCAGTAGGAGGAACTGAGGGAGCCTGAATGCCTCACACCCTGCCAGTTTCACTGATTCTTGGATGGGAGAGTACCAACCTAGTGCTGTGAAATCTTCGCAGTTTTCAGAGGCTTGGGGGATTTAAATTTTGTATGTAAAAAATAGACATCTAAATGCTTGTAATTTATTGATTTCGATAAACACACTGAATGCCAGTACGCAAGTCAAACAAACCAAACTGACAGCCATCGATTCTTTGCCAACTCATAGTGACCCTATTAGACAGGGTAGAACTGCCCCTCAGTTCAGCTCCCAGCCCTGGAGGCCCACCAGTTCCTCGTTATTATCATGAGGAATACTATTTTCACAAGAGCATTACATACCCCTAGAGACTAAACCATAAAGCCATATAGGCTTTGACCATCAATTCTGATATGCTTTTTCCTCAAACTGATGGGTCATTTGATGGAATCCTTGTATTACTTCCCTAACATAAAAATTAATCAAGCAAAGGAGATTCAGTGCTCAGTACTACAGCCCCCTATTTAGAGATTAACTCTTAAAAACCACCACCACCACCACCACCACCACCACCACCACCACCGCCACCTTATCTATGTTGATAAAAACTTGAGTAGGCTGTATAAATATCTCAAGTATTTAGGATAAAATGGATTCTTATTCTACTGTCACATATTTAGTTTGAGTTATGTGTTTCCATCTGAACACAAATTAAATAGACCTCATTGACATCTTTTCAAAATGCCATAAAAATTAAATGATTACCTTAAAAGATACTCAGTATAATTAGGCATCAGAAAAATGTACATCAACACTAGAGCGAGATAGTGTTTCAACCCATCAAGATGACACTAGCCAAGAATATTAAAAATACCATTGAGTGCTGGAAGAATGAACAGATTTGTGTCAGAAGAACAGTCTGAAAGGTCCTTAGAAGCAAGCACGGGGAGACTTCACATGCTTTGGATATGTTATCAGGAGATGCCAGTCCCTGGAAAAGGCTGAAATGTTAGGTTCAAGTATAACAACAGTTTTGAAGATGGTGTAGGACTGCGCAGTGGTTCATTCTGCCTTGAGTTGGAACTGACTCAATAGCACCTAATGCTAAAAGCTAGATGCTTTTGATCCTAAATGAAAAGTGGATGGTCCAGCCTCCATACCAGCTACGTGGACAACTGCCCCTCCCCCTAGAAGAATTTACTTTAGAAGACGGCACTGAACCTGTAGCTAGGGGAGATGGACATGTCTGATCAGAGCACACAGGGGCAAATGAAGGGGGAGGAAGAGAGTGGAGCACACACTGGTCCACCAGGCTTGGAGGATGATTTTGGCACTCTGAACAGCCAATGTACAGAGTGGACCATATGGCTGATCCCACTATGAGACATGCCATCCCTTGCTGGCCCAGAGCACTATGGGGACAATACCGGAGACTCTGTGTTGGGACTGACCCGACTGGCCCTCCAACACGGAGGCAAATCACTAAAAGCATGCAGCAGAGCAACCATGAGAGCAGAGCGGGTAGCCCCTGAGGGAGTACAAAGGACAGACTCTGGGGCCAGAGCAAGATACGCCATCAGACCTGACTGAAGGACACACCTATAGAAAAAAAAAATCAGACCTTGATCTATTTACAGGTTTTTCTTTCTTAAAAAATTTTTTTGTCTTTTAATTAATTTACTCTTTTATTGATCATTGGTTTTCTGTTGTTGTTTTTTTGTCATCACAGTGTTCTCACCCATCGCCTATCTTGCTATGGTTTGATTTTTGGTGCATATTATTATCTCAACAGATCTATCTAGATAAGATAGGCTGGAAGAATAGTCTGGAGGAGAAAACAACAGGACCAATGGTTCCCGGGGACATGGGAGAGAGAGAGGAGGGGGTAAGGAGGTGATGCTGACCAATCCAGCGACAGGGGAGCAACAAGTAATCCAAAATCCGTCGCAAGGAGGGTGTGAGAAGCCTGGTAGGTATTCAGCAAGGGCAATGTAACCAAGAGAAATTACTCAAACCCAAGTGAAAGCTGAGCATGATAGTCGGACAAGAGGAAAGTAAAAGTAAATAGAGGAAAGAACTAGGTGACAAAGGGTATTTCTAGAGGTCTACATACTGGCATGTACATATGTAAATATATTTATACAGGAGGGTTCGTAAATAGATCAACGTGCATATATTTATAGACTTAGTATTAAGGCAGTAGATGGACATTGCCAAATACTTACTCAATGCAAGAAGACGTTATATTAAATTGGCATTCCATGATGAACACCTTTCCAACATGATGGTTGAAGAAAAATGTGTGCACTAGCAAATGTGGTGAAGAAAGCTGATGGTGCCTGGCTATCAAAAGTTATAGCATCTGGGATCTTACAGGCTTGAAAATAAAGAAGCGGCCATCTAGCTCAGAAGCAACAAAGCCCACATGGAGGAAGCACACCAGCCTGTGTGACCATGAACTGTTGAAGGGATCAGATATCAAGCATCAAAGAACACAAAAATCATGTCATTGTAAATGAGGGTGAGTGCAGAGTGGAGACTCAAAGCCCATTGGTAGGTAACTGGACACCCCCTTCCTGAAGGGATGTGGGGAGGAGATAAGCCAGTCAGGGTGCAGGGTAGCAACAATGAAACATGTTTCCTCTAGTTCCTAAATGCTTCCTCCCCCCACTATCATGATCCAAATTCTACTTTACAAATCTGGCTAGACAAGGGGATGTACAGAGAGATCGCCTTGGAGATTGGGTGGATGTTCCCACAGTAGCGTGGAGCCTCACAAGTGGTGGTCAGGCGTTTCCCCCAGTCACTTGTAGGACCTCAGGATTTAGGCTGGGGATGCCCCCACTTTTTATAGGGGAGAACAACCTGTGGCCTGGTGTGTGGGAGAGGACCAGCGTGAATTCCCCAGCTGCTTGCCACACCAATAAGTGGGGGGTGGGAGCTCCCTCAGTTGGGCCTTCAGGTTTGCCCTAGGCAGAGGGGAGTGGCCTGGAGACAGCTATTGTCTTGTGATGGGAAAGAGAGTGAAAGGAGAGGAAAAAGAGAGAAAGAGGAAGACACAGACTGGGGCAATAATGCCAACCAGACTGACAACCACTCACCCACACACAACTAAAATGCACAGAGTAAACAAAGGTGACAACAGTAAAAAAAAAAAAAAGAAAAGAAAACAACTAAAAAGGAGAACCAAATCAGTGGAGGCTGTGGTAGGAAGTAGAGAAGAGCTAGATGGAGCGGAGAAAAGCAGAAAACCTGTAAGAAGAGTCCAATAAAAGGAAAAAGAGAGAAGAGAAAAGGAAGGAGAAGGAGAGAGTATTTTTTAAATGGTTAAAGAAATAACTGACCCTGTGTTATGCTGTGTGTAGCTCTGACTCGTCCTGTGTGCAGTACTGTCTTAGGGGTCAGGCTGCCCACTAGGAGGACAGGGTTGCCCTAGGCAGAGTGTAGGGCTCTGGAAACCAGCAGTGGTATGTGCAAGCAATGAGAGGGAGCAGAGAGAATCGTACAAGCTAAGAGAGAGGTGAAGAAAGCAAAGACAGAAAGAGGAAAGAAAGAAAAAGAGAATAAAGAGAATGAAGGAAATAAATCCAACTGAGTTCACTAAGGTTGGCTGTGATGGTAAAGAGCAAGGAGAGAGAGAAGGAGGAAATAAAGTATAAAGTAGTAGCTGATCCCTGATTGCTTGGATGAGGGGCCAGAGGGGTTTAGACACTGCTCCAACATGGCAGGTCAGTGTGCCCTTTTAATGCCGGGACCCAGTGGTGCTGGGCAGAATTGCCCTAGTTGACGAGATCACCTTAGAGGCATGACGGAGGTTTCTTCAACGGTGCAGCGCACTGTAGGTGTTTGTCCCAGGTGCCTTGTGTGGTGTACAGCACTCCCACACAGGGCAGGCTGGAGTGCCTCCTGCTATTTGGGTTGATTTGCCCTAAGCGGAGGGAAGTGACCTGGAAGCCTTTAGTGGCATATGAGAGGAGAGAGTGGGAGAGAAGAGGAAAAAGAGGGGAAAAGGGGAAAAAAGAGGGATAAAGAAGAAAGCAAGTAAATAAAAGCCCAACACCAACCTGAGCACGTTGAAACTGAGTGCGGTGGAAAAGTTAGAAGGGCTAGTGAATAAAGTGAGAATAAGTAGAGCAGTGGGTAAGGAGGTAATGATACTTGATCACCTGTCCTTGAGGCCAGAGGAATTCCAACTCTTCCTCAAGGTCACGGGGTCATGGACTTGTAAGGTCTCTCTCTCTGGCCTAAATTCCAACCCCAGTCCTTGGCTCCCCGCGAGAAAAATTTCATGCGGAAGCCAGGCTCGTGATCCAAGTGAATTTAATGAGAGTTAAAAGAAGCTTCAGGTTTTACAAGGCACCCATAGGATTCCTTTGACCATGGGGCCTGGCAGAGACTGCCTCAGGTCATGCAAGGATCTCTCTCCTCCCAGGAAGACGACCAGACCACCCCTCTCCCTTCTGGTTCCTGCCTTTTCAAGGGTTCCCGGGGAGGCTGGTGAAGGACCCCAGGTCAATCCCATTGGCTGAACTGCAATCATCTGGCCCAGGTGGGCTGCTCCAGGTGCAACATCCATCGGAGCCCACGGGCAGGAAAATCCAGCTTTCCTATGCTGGCTCTCCTGGGCATGCGTTAATGGACTTTCCCATCCCTGATGTAGGGTTCCACAGATGCTGTGTGAGATTACTTCAAAAGCAAGATCGCGCCCGTGGCCAGGGGTCACTTGGGTGCTGGAGTACCTGCCTTGTGCTGCATGTAGCACTGCAGCAGGGGCTGGGAGGGGGCACTGGGGGGCTCCCTCAGCCCCGTCTAGGGCTCCAAGACCGGCAGGGCCTCCCCAGCTATGTGTAGAATCACTGAGAGGGAAGCTTGTTGTCCTATCTAGACTGCTGATGCTTCCTAGATCAGAGGATTTTCTTTTTTATCCCTCTGGCCAGCTAGAATGAAATTGTCTCCCACAGTCTCTGGGCTACAGCTCAGTGCTGTTTAAGGCTGACACTGCTACAGCGGGTCTTTGTTATGGTAAAAGCTGCCAGGCCCTGTGGCTGAGTTCTGGCATTCCTTAGCTAGGTTGCTTCTTATGCTGATTTATGTTAAGGACCTCCCCTATGTGGTGCTTGGAGCTGAGCAACCAGACTTGGGTTTGAGTTTTAAACCAATCATTTATGTTTCACCCTTAAAAAAAATTCTACTTGTGATGTGCTCAGATTTGGTGGCTGTCAAGCTGACCCCCAGAGGGGGAGATGCAGCTTATCAGGGGGGTTGTTTACTAGTCGGCCAATTGGAACTAAATTTGCTCCCTGGACTCCCGACTTTCTGCCTTTTTCTCCCACACCATGATCTTCCTAAGGTAATAATATATTTTTTCTTCTACTCTAAATTATGGCTACCCACCACCAACCCCTGACCGTGAGCTCAAGGCATCCAACCGCATGGAGAGCTCAGTGTGGGGTTCCCCTCGTGTCTGAGATTCTGCCCCCTCTCAGGGCGTCCACCTGCAGGGATCCCTGCTCCAGGCAAGGGCATATCTGGCACCTGCCACTTCGTCAAAATTATAGTGCTTTAAAGCATTCTTGGTTTGCTTTGTGAGTGGAAATCCCACAAAAGAAGGGGTTCAGGAGAAACCCTGTTACCCTAGTTCTAATTTCAGAACTCCACCTCCCCGTTTCCTTCACCTAATTTCCTATTTTTCTGGTCTGGCAGCAGGAGCTCCAGATAGATGGGTCCTATCTGGTCGCCATTTTCTCTGAATCCCTCCATCTATTTTTTTTACACTCTTAAAAAGTACAAAACATTTACTCTACAAGCGCAAACAGATTTTCAAAAGCAGGGAAAAACCTGAACGTTCAGTACATGGTTCAATCGTCTTTTCATCTCTGTGCCCTAACTATGCTGAGCTCCATGGAACTGCATGGAGGGGAGCTATTCTGGCGTCATCGAGCCAAGTGAGTGTTTTGAATTACCTCAAGTGAATATTTGACTGGAAAGCATAGGGTGTAAAAAAACCCTGAAATCAGTTGGTGCACATCCATCACAAAGAACAGGGCCTTGTACTTAAACCTTTTTTCTGAAAATAAGCAGCCATCTAAGTGAGATATCAACTAAGGCCGCCCAGAACAAGCAGCACAGCCAGTGTGATGCCAGGGTGATAAATAATAGAATCTCAATCTGCAGGTATGAACAAGAATCAGAGCTTAAGTTCGGAACACCCAGTTTGCAAAAGGACTCAAATGCACATGCTGGGTGAATTCCCTCTGACCACAGTCCATGGACATGAACAGATACAGTTAAGTTCAAATGTAACACCTGATCATTTGATCTCTTCAGACTAATTTTAATTTGGTTCCAGTTTTTAGTATTTTTCACTTTCTGTTCGATTGAGGTTTTTCTCTCTTTTATCATTGTTAGTTTTTCTTTTCTACTTGTTTCTTGATTTTGTTTTGTATTTTTTTTTAATACATATGAAATCCAGGAGAGGTAAATCCAGAGAGACACTAACAGAATTAACAATCACCTAGGGACAGGCAGGGAAGATTTGGGGGAGTGAGGGGGGGGCTAACAAAAATGAATATAAAAGAAGGAAATGATGTAAACCTGATTGTGGTGAGGATTACACAAATCTTAATATGACTGAAGTATTGAATGATATATGTGAATTATATGAGAATTAAAATAAAACAAAAGCTGAGGTCAGAGATAGGGCAGCAATTTAGCCCTGAATCTCTTGGTGAAGATTGAATGTCATTTTGTGCCAAGAGCCCATTTTTCCACTCATGAAGTTTGGGGAACCGGCCATGCTCCTTCATCACTTTTCTTACCTCAATAAATGGGTACAGTTCACTCTTCTCCCTTTTCTTCTCTGTCACATACTTTGCAGCAGTCAGGGGAACAGAACTTACAGTCCTGAAAGGGATCCATGAGTGTTAGTCCAGGTAGACTAGAGAAACAAATCCACACTCAGATGTGTATAGGAAAGACCTTTATATACAAGAACAGTTGTATATTGAGAAAGCATTCCAGCCCAACCAAGATCAAGTCCATAAGTCCAATATTAGCCCATGTCTGATATCAATCTATAATGTTCTCTTCAGACTCATGAAACACCTTCAATGACCCCAAATGCAGGAAGATCACAGGTCAGTAGTTGCAAAGTCTTCTGCATCCAGTGGTGGTAGAAGCATCTCAGCTTTGGCAGGGTCTCCATGTGGCTCCTCCAGTTCCCAGGGCATGGGTTCTATCAGTGTGGTGCCATGTGTCTTGTTAGTAGGACATCTCTCAGGGAATGAGCAGAAAGATAGTCTCCTGCCTCCAAGGAGGAAATACCAGATTTCCCAGAACCCTGACGGGAAGGCCAGGCCCACAAAGAGGCCTCATTGGCCATAACCCAATAGAGAGACTAGAGTCTACCCCTTCACTCTTAATCCTCTCAAGTCCCAAATTGACACCAGATTGTATAACTACAACAGACCACCCCTTGTCCATTTGACATTTTCACAAAATTCTTTAGCCGTATATAATTTCAAAACAATAATAGAATCATATCAGTATCTAACAGTATAATATGAAAATGCATACATTTCACTCCGTGCCACCCTCCTTTAAACATAATATTCTGTAAGTGATGAAACAAAAATATCCTATGCTTAACAATTGCAGGTAAGGTACACCCACATATTAATCCTATAATTCTATGAATATATTCCAGTATCTATGAAATCTTGCAAGCTAGCCACTTCACGCCTTTATCTGGCCCATTTTGGCTATCCAGTTTCTCTACTGCCTACTTCCATCAACCCAGTGCTCTGAGGAGACAATCATATTCTTCAATATAAAGAGTCTTCATGCCAGTTGGAACCTTGTGAAGTCCACATCCACAAGAAAGTCAAAGCAGGACAGTTCGTCTATACAGTCTGCAGCAGTATATACCAGTGCACAGGCTCAACATTCTTCTCTTCATCTGGTCGGGTTCGGGTCAAGTCAATGTGGGCTCCCTCTCTTGGCCTCACCTCAGTGTCCATTGGTCGCATTGCCTTTAGGCCTTGGCCCCATCACCAATTCTCCACAACTCTAGTCCCCTCAGAGTAGGTCATGGACTTCAAACGAGTCAACCTGCTCTCATCTTCTTCTCTACTGCCTGTAAACCAGGTCCACGAGTGTCAGTGGTCAGAATGAACCCGCTGCTCTATTGCTGCTATTCTGCCACTTTCACTCAACAAGCAGATCCAGGTGGTCACCTAGCAATCATTTCAGGCTTCTACAGGCTCCCTTGAATGTTCAGTACTAGAAAGGAGTTTCTTCAGGCTTTGAGATTTTTTTCCAGTTTCTGACAAAAACCACTATTCAAAATTCAAATATTACAAAAGTTCCCTTTTAATGCACATGAAGCTCTTCCTCACAGTGGGAGCAGTGCACAGAAACGGACCTTGATGCTGGGCTGCTCTGTGCGTGCTTTGGTCAGTTGGGAGCTGCTGATTCACAGATTCACTTCACGTGGATGAAGATGCTTGTTTGCTTCCCCGTGAGTTTATCGTGCTTCAACAGAGAAGAACCCTGTTCTTGGGTTTTGCCTCTGCCTTGCTCCTAGCACCGCTGGAATAGAAAGATTACAAATGATTTTTTTGTTGTTGTTTTAAAAAACAGAAAAGAAATGCCGTGTACCTGTTAGGTAAGTAGAGGCAGAACTGAGGGTGGTCGCTGTGCATGCCAAACCTCCTCCCCATCACAGACAGTTGAAAGCTGCTTCAGGCTGGAAAGATGCACACATTTAGGTCCTTGTGACAGGAAGCAGGTCAACCTGGGCGGGACCCCATCTAGACCAGGTGGGCTTAATTCAGTCAATGGGGTCAAACAGTACCGTCAGCCATGCCTACCAACAGGGTATGGGTGGGGGCCTCCCACCAGCTGTCATGCAACCCAGCGCGCGTGGGCTGTCCAGTCCGCCCCCACCCCCCACGAGCATATTTGCCTCTTCTATCCTTTATAAAGTCACTTGGATCACAAACTAGGTTTCTGCGTCAATTGGTTCTTGTGTGAAGCCAAGGACAGAGGTACATTTCTCCCAGAGAGAGCCCTCACATAACCAAATCAGATTATAGCCTTCAGTGTTAGGGTTCCAACGAATTTTGGGGGAATATCTCAAGTGGTAGTGGTAAGGACACAACTCAATCCATATTATCTCTTTATTTTGCTCAGCCAGATGCTTGCCCTTTGAGCCTGAATTGTTACAAGGCTTATTACCCCATCAAGTGTTCCCAGAGCAAGCCCTAAATGGGCAGTAGTCACACACAAGGAAGATTTGCAGGGGACACTGTTAAGAATGATTAATGCTTAAGTGTTCCTTGTCTCCCCAAATGTACCATCTGGCAGAAAATTTGTTAGATCTCTCTCCTGGGAGAGATATACCTCAGCTCTTGAATAACTCTCCTGGTCATAGAAGTCAAATTCCAAGCTTTTCATCCAACATTCATAAAGCTAAATAAATGTTACATAAACCTAAGTTCTCTATCTTGGATAAGACAAAGTAAAACCATGACTTGAGAAGGTTTTCATTGAGGACAGAGACAACTTCAGATATTCTAAGCCTATGAAATTGGTCATGATTCAGGCAACTTGCCAAGGAAGCAGGTAATACCTAGGTGGGAGGTGGAATGAATAAGAACTTGCACTAAGATTCCATTCCATCAGGTGCAGCTGGTGACTTTGGAGGCCCAGAGCAGGCAGTGGGAGAGAGAAGACCAGAGCAGGGGAGGGATGTGATGAGCTGGAGGGTAGAGGGAGGGATTATGTGTTGTTCTGCTGTCACCTCCCACCCCACTGTGACCCTTTAGTGATGTGGGCCCAGGTTTGTGATGCAAGTGGTTTTGAAGGCAGAGGGGACTCAGAGTGCTCAGTTGCCTGAGTGCAACCGCTGTATCCAGAAGATGGAGGAGATTCTCTTTCTGCTGGAACAGAAAAGTGCTTCCTGGCTGACCTACCAATACCCCACCTGGTTCACTGTTTTGACCTTGGGCATCCTGTATGGAGTGGGTTGCTTCTTCCTGGTCCTCCCCTTCCTTCCAAATACTCCACCTGTGCGACCACCCAGGAAAAGGATAAAGGTAAGAAATTCTCAACCCAGCCATAGGAGAGATTGATTTTTCCTTGTTTTATAAATTTTTCCTTTCGTAATTAATTTCCTGATAGGGGAAATCTCAAGAAAGAAGAGACCATCAGCCCTGGCTTTGGAATGTTGATGAGGGCTGGTGCGTCCTTACTCACTGTTAGGACTTTGTTCACTGCATTGGTATCATTTTATCCTTGCCGGCTTATGTTGATTTTCATTATTTCTGTTGGCTTTCCCTGTTTGTGAAGCACAGGAGGCGTGGATGCATCATGATCATGGACACAAGGGTTGACAGAGTTGCAGGTGGAGAGATCTCATGGCAGAGGGAGGGATTGTGAGATCAGCAGTGTGGAGAACTTCCCCATCGGGAAGCTAGGGAGTGAAGGGGGATTGATTTCAAGACGAAAAAATGAAGGAGGCCAGAGGGGACAGAGAGCTTTAGACCTGACTGTGATTACCCAACTCCTTTTGAAGGCAATTTAACCATGGAGGGGGGGGGTGTTGTTCTAAAATGGATATGGTAATCATTGATTGTACCATTGCCCTTGATCTGATTGAATGACTGAACTATTGACTCGTATGATATGTAAATCATTTGCCAGTAAGATGAGCATTCAAAAATATT
The DNA here is from genome assembly GCF_050624435.1 of Tenrec ecaudatus. Taxonomy (NCBI): domain Eukaryota; kingdom Metazoa; phylum Chordata; class Mammalia; order Afrosoricida; family Tenrecidae; genus Tenrec; species Tenrec ecaudatus. Next base: position 91,321 of record NW_027459319.1, on the reverse strand, counting down.
TCTCTTTGAAGATCTCAGACCTCCCATCTCTAGTTGTTATAGAGGGCAATAGGTAAAAATCCCCAATATAGTGACGCAGTGGCTAAGGACTAGATGACTAGACATTTCAAAGGGCAGCTCTCATCACTGGGTCCTCAGTCTCTTTCCTTGAGCTCCAGTCTCTGGGCCAAGGCTCCTTTTCTGTCTGGGCTAATTGAGAAAGCATGGCTGACCCCGGGGAGGAAGTGGTCAAGGGCTGGCCCAGAGCTTCAGCCTCCATAATCAAAATCTTGCCCACCAGAACACTGAGTGCTGAGAGTGTGTGCTCTCCGTGAGCAGAGGAAGGCTGACGGAAGAAATGCACTCTAGGTCTCACACAGAAGCTGGTTTCTGGGCTTTAGTCATTCCATGGAGATTGTCATTCTTCTAATCACCAGTAAATGCCTGCAGTTTGTCACAAAGAACAGATGCAGGATTGGATTCCAGCCTGACTTCCTCTCTTGTGCCCCAGCCTCAGGTGGAGACAAGGAGAAGCAGCAGGTCAAGGGACAAAGGTGACGCTCTGAAAGGTAAGGTTCTGCCCATTCAACCAAGCTCTGTAAGCTCTCCTGTCCCCTCCTCTGCAGGATGCCAGTGGCAACAGCCCGTCTCTCTCAGGTAATAATCCTGAACAAAAGGATACTGTGGATGGAAACAGAACCCAGATATTTCCCAGATGTACAGGAGGGGCCTAGGATGGGATGAAGGCTGGCCAAGGTAGGACCCAGTAGGGGGCAGTGGGGGTGTCAGGAGCAGATTCTGGTGGATTTGGAGGTGGAACATTGAGGGGTAACTGCGATAAGCTGTGTAACTTTGCCAAGGTTCAGATTGCTCACTGAGACCCCACAGACAATATTGGAAACCGATGCTCCTTGAAATGCCAAAGCACCTCCTGCCCGTGGGAGTAAGCTATCATTTGACCTTGAGCTCTGGAGAGTCCAACGTCCTAAGTGCACAGCCCGTGTGACATTCCTTTCGGTCCTCTGGGAGGGCTGCACCATAACGGTTCTCTTGATTTCCAGTTTTCCGAAGCTTCCTGCAAGAACTATATGGCGCTCAGAACCTGCGTTTGCGTCTTAGGCAGAAGTAAGTAACCTTCCTGCTTCACCGCGGGGTGCATCTTCCAACCAGGGTGCCTGTGTGGCCTCGGGCTGCAGAGCAGCTGGGATGCGCTGGTTTGGGGGACACTTTCAGGGATGGGCAGAGAATGACAGGAGTCCCGGGCAGTGGGGTGGGGCAGGAAGAGCAGGCCATCAAGGCTTGGGGAGGGGCTGAGCTTGCACCGACCCTTGCTAGCCTGCTAGGTCTCTTGCCCCTTCAGTCCTGGCTGTAATCTGGTCCTTCTGTCTCCTGCAGCCACTTGGGAAACCCACTTGACACTGGCAGCTTTGGTCAACAGAAAGCTCAAGCCCTCTCTGGTAGCTGGCGAAATAGAGGTACGGCTGAAGTCCACGTCGGTACGCGCGCCCCACACGGTTCTGCGGCTCATCCATTCCGGACACCTAGGTCTCAGAACTCCACCCTTCCACGGGCCCAGATGTGCATCTCAACTTCTCATGTCTTACCCGCCTTGAGTCAATCACCAGACTGCGCACATTCCCATGAACCTGACAGTCTTTCACCCACACCACTGGCTCTTCCCTCACCCAGTGCCAAACCCCCGGATTCAAAGGCCTACCTGCAGCCTCCAAGCACTCTCTGGGACTCACCAGCCCCGCACCCCACAGGGACTCGTTCTCAGAATGACTTGTTGGCAAGGCCCAGGCAGAGCCCATCTCCACACAACCGCTGCTCCACACCTGCCATGGCAGCCATCACAAGTCAGGATCCCACAGGCCTCCCTACTGCCTCCCCACCCCAGTGTTGGGCAGCTGCCAAGAACTTACAGCTTCCCTCCTTGGAATACTTTGGGTCTCTGAAAGAGCACTCTACCTGGCACCCCCAAGAAGACACCTTTCGGGAAGGACCCACAAAGAGGCAGGGGGAAGTAGGGAGGCCCACCTTGCTCAACCCCAATGTCCACAAGCTGCTGGAAATAGAAATCACAAAGGCAGAGAAATGGAATATTTGGGAAGAAAAAGGAAAGGGTGTATCAGAATACCATCTGCAGGCCTTAAATATGTTGAAGGCACTCGATGGGGAGCAGATCACTGCACCTCCCCAGCCCTTCTGGAATGCCAGCATCAAAGCAGAGCAGATACCCAGCGCTCAGAAGCATTTTCCACAAAAATTCAGTGAGTTTTTCTGGGGTCTACCTTTTCTGCACAGCGAGTCTCTGGCAGCTGCTCTCAGGGTCTCTGGATCCACCCTAGAGTTTCCCACTGTCTTATTTAATGAAATTCCTAATGCCTTACCAGCTCAAATGCAAGCTAAAGAGTACCCACTCTAGTTGCAACGTCACTCCTTGCCCTACACTGAAGGCCGATTCCAACTTTTACTTCCAACTGCATGCCAAGCCCAGGCCCCACCGCCGGCTACAGTCCTGACTCCGCCCGGTCCACAGCCCCGTGGCCCACTCGCAGTACCTTTTCCTCCTCCTCACAAGAGTCCCTGTGATGAATCCTGTCTTACCGTCCACACTAAGTCCCAATCACGCATTCCAAATTCACTTCAACAGCTGGAAAGCCATTTTTTAAAGAAACAACAGGAAAGTGAGAGTTCTTTACCCTTTATGATACCACCACCCCAGGAAGCTTTTTGTCTTCGCAAACCCACTCATCCCCAGGACAATCAGAAGGTCCAGACCCCAAAGACAGAACCCAAGCTTCCTGACTGCTTGAAGCAATCGGAGCTCCACCGCCAAGAGAACTTCCCTCAATTGCAGGGGCCCCTCGGCAATGGGACTCTTGAGTCTCTGACACTAAAGCAGCCTCAGGAAAAATGGCCAGGGACTTGTCTGGATATGAAGCAGCCCGAATGCTCCTGCTCAACACCTGGAGACAAGCAGGGGAAGAATGTAATGAAGACGGTGTCCCCAGGAAGATGCACACACCCTGGACCGTCGCTTGCGTGCTGCAGAGCCGGTGTCCAGCTGAGGAACAACTCGGTCAATGGACAAGGGAATTACTTGAGGAAAATATCCAAATGTAATCTATCTCTCTGTAGATCAGGAAACTACTGCCCAAAAGGAACTCCGGGAGCCGACTCAAAGGAGTTAAGTGATTTGAGGATACACAAGGGGATTAACGCAGGAACTTACACCCTAAGGGGTCCAAATAAAATCCTACTGGAAAACACCCTGAATGTCCACATGTGCAGGAAGGTGGAGCAGATTAGAAAGGATCAGATCCCTGGCATTGTTTGCCGTTCATGTCTTGCGACCACGCACGCTTTGTCTATTTCCCTGACCCACCCACATGTTGTCAATGTGGCCTCCTGGGGAGAGCTGGAAGATCTGAACACAACGCAGAGCCTTTCCTTTTTCAGCCCGGGCACTCAACAGGTGCTGGACTCGCATATCGTAAGGCTCCAAATGAGGCAGAGGTGGTGCATGCCCCTCAAAGTCCTTGAGCCCACAAACCTCTGTAGGACAAGAAAAGACAACGCAATGTCCTTTCCAAAGTCCACCTGCTTAGCCACCCCTAAGTATTGAACTAACCTAGTAACTGAGGCTGCCAAGGTCCTGGGAGAACCCTGTCAGGCAGACTGGGGAGAGAGAGTGACCACAAAGAAATCAAGCCCTACCCTGGAGAGTCCTTTTGCTGATTGCTCCCCTACAGAGGAGCCTGTTCAGGGAACCCCAGCCTACCCCCCACTTGATAATGACAGTGGATGCTCATTGGCCCTCAGGCAGCCGTTTCCAGCCTTCATGCCCAGTATCCTTGGCAGAACCTTCCAGAATGAAAGTGTCCAGAGAGAGAGAGCCTAGAGCAAACCTCAAATCCAGTACTGACCAGCAAGGGGTCAAGGAAAGAGGGTGCTAGTTGTGCCCCAGGAGGCCCCAGATTGGAAGTGAACTCTGAATGTCCATCTTCAAGAGCCAAAGAGACAGGGTTGGTGGTGGTCAAGAAGTCCTCTTCAATAGAGCTAGACGATAGAGACACTTTCAAAACCAGTGTGCTGGCAAAATCTCAAACCAATGATGTGGACCCGGGGGTACTTCGAGGCTCTAGGATGTAGTAAAAGTTTCCTGCTACCTGGAAAGTGTGCTCCAGTTCCTGAAAAGCCAAGCCTTACAGCACGAGTGTGCAGTGAGATTAAGCTCCAGGTGGAGGTAGAGGCAGAGGATGGTTCTCCATGCTGTCCTGTTGACGGGCTCCTTCAGGACTGCACCACTGATGTGCTCACTGCCACCAATGTTTTGCCTTCTCAGGTGGTCCATTGCCGCCCCCAGCATTTGTTCACTGGGGATAAGCCAATATGTCAAGGGCCAAGTGGCTTCGTGGTGGCTAGAGCAAGTTACATGGGGCAGCAGAAGCTCAAAAGCCCCAACCTTCAGGACCCCTCGACAAGGAGAAGGAAGGATGCTGTTCCCACTGACAAGAGGGAGACTCATAAATGGCCCAATCCAGAAGAGCATGGAAAAGGATTAGCGGGAAGAGGCATCTCCCAAGTCTGTGGGTTAAGCCAGCCTGTGCAAGACAAGGCATTGGCTGAGTGCCTTGAGATCAAGTCCTCACAGCTCCCACCAGAGAAGGGACAGCTTCCTGCTGAGGGCCACAGCAAAAAATGGAGGAAGCACTTTGTCCAGTGGATTTGCTCCAGCAAAAAATCTACAGGACACGGTGATCCTTTGCAAAACGGAAAGCCCGTATTACCCTGTGGTCACAGCCTTGGGCCCCTTCAAAGACAACCAGTGTCTCCTAACAAGGTCACGGAGGCTCAGGTGCTCACGACAGATGTTGGCCAAGTCCTAGAGGGGACACCAGGCTGTCATCAGGAGTATCTTGCGTCAACGTTATGTCCACGAAAAGAAGCGCAGGCCTCAGTTAATGGATGTTCCTCCAGCTGCAGGGCTCCTTTCTTTGTAGAACACAGGAGAGTGGCAAGTGTGAGACCCTGCCTCCACCAGGCGATACCTGACTGCCAGAGCCTTCCCACCAAGAGCACCTGTATCAGGGATGTATTCACAAATTTCTGTCCGTTCAGGGGATTCAATATCAGAAGCCACACTCAGGCATTGCCCCCCAGGGTGTTTGTGTGCCCAGTCAGCTTGCAGCAGCAGAGGCGGAGGAGGTGGGCTTACTCCAGTTACCCTTACCACTGCCCACGTCACTGTCTTCGAGAATATGTCTTATCTGGCAAATTAGAAGACGCTTCTTCTGCTCTGATTAGTAGGAAAGTATCCATGCCAGCCACTTTAGCCTGTTCTGCACAGGCTAATGGCTTCTCTCAGCCATGATATTCATTGTTCCATAATAGAGATTTTCCCCCTCCTACATTAAAGTGTGACTTCTGTGCTGCATGGCGGGATCTAAAGGGGGTGTCATGTGTGTTAGTCTGTGTAGACTAGAGAAACAAAATTCATACACTCATATTTTATGAGTTTTATATAAAGGTTAAGTGAACATTGAAAAGCCTCCCAACCCAGTTCAATCTAAGACCACCAGTCCAATAGTATCCCATGTGTCTGACACCAATCTACAAAGTCCTCCTCACAATCCAAAAACACACGGGGAGACAATGACTGCAGGAGGAAATTGTAGTCCGTGCGCTGGCAGGTTCTCCATGAGGCTGCTGCAGAAACCAGGGCTGCAACAGGGTAGGTCCATGTGGCTTCTCCTCAGGGATCTCCCAGGAAATGAGTCTTTCCAGCTGCTTTAGGGACCTAACAAATGCATATCCACCCTGGTGGCACTATCAGAGAGCAAGAGACCAGAAAGGCTAGGCTCACAGAGCCATTGATCTCCCTGCCCTTCAATTAACCCCACATGAGTTCATTGACGAGGTTGGCATAATATACCTTTAACTATGTTAGATACTGCGTCTCCTTCTCTGAGTGCTAGCTCTGACTTCTCAAAGGGCAGGGCTCTGGAGGAGGTTTTCAGCAGTGTTTCCCACCCACTTCCATCCCAAGTTCTTCATTTTGCACCTCTTATGATTTATGGTAACACCCCTACTGTGAAAACCTCAGAAGGTCCCAACACAGTGAAGAATGTTCCCTGGTGCCATTACTTTGTCTTCAACGTTATGTGGCTGCAGTTGATAGGTTTTGAGAGGCGCAATCCAGCCAAGAAATTCCATCGAGGGTCCAGAAGAGGTTTAGACCAAAGTAGCGTCTCATGGTACCAAGCAGGCATGAGACATGTGGCGGCCTGTCTAAGTCCCACATGTGCATTTGATGAAGGCTGCCAAGTTTGGCATGGAGGTTCCGCCTCAATACACCTGTCACAAAATGTGAAATGACATATTTTGCTACCTTTGCCTCTCTCCCAGCCTAGGGTAACCTCCAGGATGGAAGTCCCAGGTCTGACACATGTGGGTGGGAACTGCTAGGGAGGCTGCCAGCGGGGGACTCTGCTCACCCACTGCACCAAGGGAAAATCCGGTTCACAGCTCACATGCCTTCCTCTGTATATAAACCCAGAGAAGGAGCAACAGCTTAGGCTGAGTGGTACAGGATGAGCGTCTGTGTAATAACCACTAATGGTTAGGCACCATGGACACAGGGTAGGGAAGGATACAGTGAAGAAGAATATGAAGCGTTGGACGTAGCAAAGGGGGCCAAAGAGCATGAGGATCCCCAGAAATGACGCAAGACACAAGCGGAGCTAACACAGGCTTACAAAGGGGAATCGGCCAGGTGCTTCACCCCAGCTTTAGCTAGCTGCCCCCACAGCAGAACTTTATCTCCTACAGAGAGCACTGGGTTGGATAGCAAAGGCACAGCTTTCAAGCAGGGAAGGTTACTTTCTCAATACTATCTTTAGTGGGGCGACAAACTGTTATTTTACTTGATTTCCATCTCCTGACTGGGGGAAGGATGAGTTGATAGCCAGGGTGGGGTAGAGTGGGGATGAGTCAATAACAGAGTGCCAGGACTCAGGAAACATGACCCCAGGCTTTTGGGCTTCACACATGCATACACACACGCGTCCGCGCTCTAGGAATGTTCTCACGAAACATGACCCCAGGCTGGTGGTCTTCACATGCACACACACGCGTGCGCACACACACACATACATGCTCTAGGAATGTTCTCAGCAAACATGACCCCAGGCTGGTGGTCTTCACACACACACACACACACACACACACACACACACACACACGCACACACACACACGCACACACACACACACGCTCTAGGAATGTTCTCAGGAAACATGATCCCAGGCTGGTGGTTTTCACACACACACTCACGCGCACACTCTAGGAATGTTCTCAGGAAACATGACCCCAGGCTGGTGATCTTCACACACACGCACACACACACACACACACGCGTGCACGTGCTCTAGGAATGTTCTCCGGAGAGAGTGGCTTCTAAGGACTGAGTGCTGCAAAGAAAGTCACAACTGGGAGCAGCCTTCCCTTCCCCTAGAGACTCCTGGGAAATCAGGATGTGCACGGAGATTAGACATCACCTGTCTTGATAAGGGAAACCAGTTCAATAGTGGTCAGTGTTTCCTCTGTGCTTCTAACACAGGGTTTTATTTCCTGGGCACCAGATTATAGAAGAAGGCAGGAGGGCCCCCCAAAATATGATTAGTTGATCCGCTTGAGTAAATTCTCATGTGCTTAAAAGAACACCCCTGGTGGGCCAGGGTTTACTGTTTACTGAACTAAACAGTAAAGGATGGCGAGGAAGACATCCACTGAGCCTTGACCTCCATGCCTCAGTCAGGACACCAAGTGTGTGTGTGGGGTGGGTGGGGACTGACACCAGTGGTGGAGGAGGGAAGTGGACATAGGCCCCAGAGACTGCTGGTACAGCAGCATGATGTTGTTTCTGGAGTCCTGATTGTGCCAAGGCAGCCTCTGGAGTGACTGTGGCAGTAAAAAATCAGATTCTGGATCTGCAGAGCCTGGATCTGGGGCCTCTTGGGTAGCAGGTAGCTTGGGTGTGTTCCTAGAGAGAGTGAAGAGCTGGACACCGGACTCCCCGCTGCTGAACCCTACCGTTCGTGCTAGGTAAGTGCACGGAGATGGAGAGAAGACCCTGAAAGAACAGCAAGGGGTGCATGGACCAAGCCCCTTCCCTTTCCCCTGCCACCAGGTCCTCTTATATGGTGCTGTGAGGTCAAACAAAGGGAAGCCCACTCAGACCTGCAGAGACCTCAGCGAAACAACTGCCCCCCACCCCCCACAATTCAGCAGACATCTCACAAGGACACTCACACATACCCGAGAGAGAAACCTCACACACATACTTCCTTGGAGACTTCCAGAGAGACTCAGAGGCCTCGCACAGAGACTTCATATGAAGTTCTCAGCATCCTTTATGGAGACTTCTCAGAGACCCCACAGGGACCTCACACAAAGCCCTCCCACATAGCTCACTGCCAGCACGGGAGAATTAGCAGCCGCTGTCCACCCCTGAGCTCCTGGAAACTTTCACACATTGTCTGCAGTGCCCCCCATGCTTGTGCATCTTTGTCCTCATAGCCTTGCTTGGGAACAACAGAATCACAAACTGCACGTAGTTGTGTGCAAATTTTTTCCACTGAAACGTTTTCACTAGCCTGAACTCTGAAGTGTAGTTTACAATTGAAATACAAGTAAAACTGCCAACACCAAATGAGAGTGTGATTCTAGATGGTGTGCAGTCAAATGTCGTACGCCACACTTTTACTTTTGCTTCGGACAAATTCTCTAATTGGTGGGGAAGTGACTGACTACTTTGGAAGCAACAGAACAGTCCATCAAATGGGCTTCAGGACTCAAATATATAAATAGACATCTGATCTGAACTCAAACTCATTCCCCAAGGGGCTCATGAAACTAATTTTTTTGGAAGAGTGAAGGAACCCACATGAAAATAACAAAATGTACATCACATTGTGTCTGTCTGGCTTAATTTCTCAATGAAACAGCTGTCATATCTGAAGATATTCAGGGCAACATTCCTTTTATAGCTCTGTCGACATAATTAATATGATTTTTCTGTGAAATGTAATATTTCTAAGTTATGCAAAGTCCTAATGTTTATCTACCACAACAAACTGATAATATTTCGAAGGATGAAGAAATAGATCAAGAAATAATAATTACCAGGGCGTGGTGCCCCAACAGACTGGACTGGAAAACGCTCCTAAGGGCCAGCAAACGATCCCTGAACTAACTACAAGCTTTTCTCTTGTGAACTGTTTTATTCTGTTCTTTGTCAGTGGTTTGTTTTTGTTGTTTTGTTGTCTGGTTGTATACTGTTGCTTTGTTTTCCTCTGTCTAGTTTTCGTGCATGTTAGTGACTCCACAGGTCTGTCTGAATAGGACAGGCTGGATGAACTATCTGGAGGAAAAACAACGGGACCGACAGTTTTGGGGGGACTTGGGGTGGGGGGGTAAAGGGGGGGTAAGGAAGTGGTGTTAACAAACCCAGGGACAAGGGAAAAACATGGGACCCCAAATGGTAGAGAAGGGGGAGTGGCAGGCCTTGTGGGAAATGATCAAGGGTAAGGTTGCTTAGAGAAGAGGTATACTCTAGCCCAGGTGGCGATGAAGCATGGTAGTAGGGCAGGAGGAAAGTCAAGGGAGATGGAGGAAAGAGCTAGGAGTCAAAGGGCATTCATAGAGGTCTAGACAAAGACATGTACATGCAAATATATATAGGAGGATGGGGAAATAGATCTATGTGTCTATATTTATAGGTCACGTATTAAGGTGGCGGAAGGACCTTGGGCCTCTACTCAAACACTCCCTCAATGCATGAATACCTTCTTTTATTAAATTGGAACTCTATGATGCTCACTCTCCCGACACAACGGCTGGAGCCAAAGTGAGTGAACAAGTAAATGTGGTGAAGAAAGCTGATGGTGCCCGGCTATCAAAAGAGATAGTGACTGGGGTCTTAAAGGCTTGAAGATAAACAAGCAGCCATCTAGCTCAGAAGCAACAAAGTCTCTCTCCTCTCATATGCCACTAAAGGCTTCCAGGTCACTTCCCTCCGCTTAGGGCAAATCAACCCAAATAGCAGGAGGCACTCCAGCCTGCCCTGTGTGGGAGTGCTGTACACCACACAAGGCACCTGGGACAAACACCTACAGTGCGCTGCACCGTTGAAGAAACCTCCGTCATGCCTCTAAGGTGATCTCGTCAACTAGGGCAATTCTGCCCAGCACCACTGGGTCCCGGCATTAAAAGGGCACACTGACCTGCCATGTTGGAGCAGTGTCTAAACCCCTCTGGCCCCTCATCCAAGCAATCAGGGATCAGCTACTACTTTATACTTTATTTCCTCCTTCTCTCTCTCCTTGCTCTTTACCATCACAGCCAACCTTAGTGAACTCAGTTGGATTTATTTCCTTCATTCTCTTTATTCTCTTTTTCTTTCTTTCCTCTTTCTGTCTTTGCTTTCTTCACCTCTCTCTTAGCTTGTACGATTCTCTCTGCTCCCTCTCATTGCTTGCACATACCACTGCTGGTTTCCAGAGCCCTACACTCTGCCTAGGGCAACCCTGTCCTCCTAGTGGGCAGCCTGACCCCTAAGACAGTACTGCACACAGGACGAGTCAGAGCTACACACAGCATAACACAGGGTCAGTTATTTCTTTAACCATTTAAAAAATACTCTCTCCTTCTCCTTCCTTTTCTCTTCTCTCTTTTTCCTTTTATTGGACTCTTCTTACAGGTTTTCTGCTTTTCTCCGCTCCATCTAGCTCTTCTCTACTTCCTACCACAGCCTCCACTGATTTGGTTCTCCTTTTTAGTTGTTTTCTTTTCTTTTTTTTTTTTTTACTGTTGTCACCTTTGTTTACTCTGTGCATTTTAGTTGTGTGTGGGTGAGTGGTTGTCAGTCTGGTTGGCATTATTGCCCCAGTCTGTGTCTTCCTCTTTCTCTCTTTTTCCTCTCCTTTCACTCTCTTTCCCATCACAAGACAATAGCTGTCTCCAGGCCACTCCCCTCTGCCTAGGGCAAACCTGAAGGCCCAACTGAGGGAGCTCCCACCCCCCACTTATTGGTGTGGCAAGCAGCTGGGGAATTCACGCTGGTCCTCTCCCACACACCAGGCCACAGGTTGTTCTCCCCTATAAAAAGTGGGGGCATCCCCAGCCTAAATCCTGAGGTCCTACAAGTGACTGGGGGAAACGCCTGACCACCACTTGTGAGGCTCCACGCTACTGTGGGAACATCCACCCAATCTCCAAGGCGATCTCTCTGTACATCCCCTTGTCTAGCCAGATTTGTAAAGTAGAATTTGGATCATGATAGTGGGGGGAGGAAGCATTTAGGAACTAGAGGAAACATGTTTCATTGTTGCTACCCTGCACCCTGACTGGCTTATCTCCTCCCCACATCCCTTCAGGAAGGGGGTGTCCAGTTACCTACCAATGGGCTTTGAGTCTCCACTCTGCACTCACCCTCATTTACAATGACATGATTTTTGTGTTCTTTGATGCTTGATATCTGATCCCTTCAACAGTTCATGGTCACACAGGCTGGTGTGCTTCCTCCATGTGGGCTTTGTTGCTTCTGAGCTAGATGGCCGCTTCTTTATTTTCAAGCCTGTAAGATCCCAGATGCTATAACTTTTGATAGCCAGGCACCATCAGCTTTCTTCACCACATTTGCTAGTGCACACATTTTTCTTCAACCATCATGTTGGAAAGGTGTTCATCATGGAATGCCAATTTAATATAACGTCTTCTTGCATTGAGTAAGTATTTGGCAATGTCCATCTACTGCCTTAATACTAAGTCTATAAATATATGCACGTTGATCTATTTACGAACCCTCCTGTATAAATATATTTACATATGTACATGCCAGTATGTAGACCTCTAGAAATACCCTTTGTCACCTAGTTCTTTCCTCTATTTACTTTTACTTTCCTCTTGTCCGACTATCATGCTCAGCTTTCACTTGGGTTTGAGTAATTTCTCTTGGTTACATTGCCCTTGCTGAATACCTACCAGGCTTCTCACACCCTCCTTGCGACGGATTTTGGATTACTTGTTGCTCCCCTGTCGCTGGATTGGTCAGCATCACCTCCTTACCCCCTCCTCTCTCTCTCCCATGTCCCCGGGAACCATTGGTCCTGTTGTTTTCTCCTCCAGACTATTCTTCCAGCCTATCTTATCTAGATAGATCTGTTGAGATAATAATATGCACCAAAAATCAAACCATAGCAAGATAGGCGATGGGTGAGAACACTGTGATGACAAAAAAACAACAACAGAAAACCAATGATCAATAAAAGAGTAAATTAATTAAAAGACAAAAAATTTTTTAAGAAAGAAAAACCTGTAAATAGATCAAGGTCTGATTTTTTTTTTCTATAGGTGTGTCCTTCAGTCAGGTCTGATGGCGTATCTTGCTCTGGCCCCAGAGTCTGTCCTTTGTACTCCCTCAGGGGCTACCCGCTCTGCTCTCATGGTTGCTCTGCTGCATGCTTTTAGTGATTTGCCTCCGTGTTGGAGGGCCAGTCGGGTCAGTCCCAACACAGAGTCTCCGGTATTGTCCCCATAGTGCTCTGGGCCAGCAAGGGATGGCATGTCTCATAGTGGGATCAGCCATATGGTCCACTCTGTACATTGGCTGTTCAGAGTGCCAAAATCATCCTCCAAGCCTGGTGGACCAGTGTGTGCTCCACTCTCTTCCTCCCCCTTCATTTGCCCCTGTGTGCTCTGATCAGACATGTCCATCTCCCCTAGCTACAGGTTCAGTGCCGTCTTCTAAAGTAAATTCTTCTGGGGGGAGGGGCAGTTGTCCACGTAGCTGGTATGGAGGCTGGACCATCCACTTTTCATTTAGGATCAAAAGCATCTAGCTTTTAGCATTAGGTGCTATTGAGTCAGTTCCAACTCAAGGCAGAATGAACCACTGCGCAGTCCTACACCATCTTCAAAACTGTTGTTATACTTGAACCTAACATTTCAGCCTTTTCCAGGGACTGGCATCTCCTGATAACATATCCAAAGCATGTGAAGTCTCCCCGTGCTTGCTTCTAAGGACCTTTCAGACTGTTCTTCTGACACAAATCTGTTCATTCTTCCAGCACTCAATGGTATTTTTAATATTCTTGGCTAGTGTCATCTTGATGGGTTGAAACACTATCTCGCTCTAGTGTTGATGTACATTTTTCTGATGCCTAATTATACTGAGTATCTTTTAAGGTAATCATTTAATTTTTATGGCATTTTGAAAAGATGTCAATGAGGTCTATTTAATTTGTGTTCAGATGGAAACACATAACTCAAACTAAATATGTGACAGTAGAATAAGAATCCATTTTATCCTAAATACTTGAGATATTTATACAGCCTACTCAAGTTTTTATCAACATAGATAAGGTGGCGGTGGTGGTGGTGGTGGTGGTGGTGGTGGTGGTGGTGGTGGTTTTTAAGAGTTAATCTCTAAATAGGGGGCTGTAGTACTGAGCACTGAATCTCCTTTGCTTGATTAATTTTTATGTTAGGGAAGTAATACAAGGATTCCATCAAATGACCCATCAGTTTGAGGAAAAAGCATATCAGAATTGATGGTCAAAGCCTATATGGCTTTATGGTTTAGTCTCTAGGGGTATGTAATGCTCTTGTGAAAATAGTATTCCTCATGATAATAACGAGGAACTGGTGGGCCTCCAGGGCTGGAAGCTGAACTGAGGGGCAGTTCTACCCTGTCTAATAGGGTCACTATGAGTTGGCAAAGAATCGATGGCTGTCAGTTTGGTTTGTTTGACTTGCGTACTGGCATTCAGTGTGTTTATCGAAATCAATAAATTACAAGCATTTAGATGTCTATTTTTTACATACAAAATTTAAATCCCCCAAGCCTCTGAAAACTGCGAAGATTTCACAGCACTAGGTTGGTACTCTCCCATCCAAGAATCAGTGAAACTGGCAGGGTGTGAGGCATTCAGGCTCCCTCAGTTCCTCCTACTGCCTTCCCTGACCCTGGTCACTTGCTTCTATTACCTCTCTTGGACCTTACATGCATTTGAATTAGAACACCATAGAGTACAGTGCTCTACATGTGCAGCAGCTCTAACCATGTCACTCTCTGTCTCTATGAAGCCTCTTCCAACAAAATTCAAATGCGATTGTATGTGCACACATAAACACACGCATGCACCAGAGCACCCTTCTTAACAGAGAGTCAGGAGGGTCTCTTATTTGCTGTCCTCACTTTGGACACAAGTCCCTTGATGATGAGTAGGAGAAAAGGAACATCAGGTAGTGGGGGAAACCCTAAGGAGGAACAGAGGAGAGCTTTAACTAAGAATAATGCTACTAGGGGAATGATGGCATGTGAGGAAAATTAGATACTTCCAGACTGTCAGATTTTTCCATACAGCAAAATTAACTTTTCTAGTTTTGTCTAAAACTGGCCCCAGGAAATTTCAAATAGCACATCTCAGATTATCTAACCTACAAAGGAGTAGCCGGCCTTCCACCCACCCCCACCCCACCCCCGCCAAAAAACCAAGCGGTACAAAGCTCCACTGGGTACACATTTCAAAATATACATTCTCCTGTTTGGGCAGGCATCTGGCAACTTGCTCTGAGCTAGTGCACCCACACTTTTTTCCCAAGGTCATTGCTGGTGACAAGACCTTGTGCTCTTCTCACAAGCCAGAATGCAAACATAAATCAAGTCAGTGTAAGACGCCATCATCACCTCACTCAAATACACCTCGTCAAGTGAACTCAAACTTCAAGAAGATGCTCATTTGTTTGGTTTTGTTGATGTGAGGGTGATAGTGCATTTGGAGTTTAGTCATTGCACTAGGTCAGACTGTTAATCAAGCTTCCTATATAGAGGTTCTGAAGATATTGTGTAAGAAGGTCTGAGTTGTCTGGCTAGACCAGAGCTTGCACACTGCTATTGACTAGAAGTTCCGACACACAGAATCCAGGACAGATAAACCCCTCAGGACCAATACTGAGAGTAGCAACACCACGAGGGAAGGTAGGGGGGAGAAGCAGAAGAAAGGGGAAACCAATCTCAATGATGGACATACAGCCCCACTCCACCACCCAGGGGAACAAACAGCAGAAGTTTGGGTGAAGGGATACAGCAGAGGCGTAAAATATAAAACTAAAAAGTATGTATAAAGTATCAGTGGTTCACGTGGGTGGGAGGAGGGGAAAAAAGGAGCTCAAGGAGAAAGAACATGTTTGGAAATGATGATAGCAATGTATGTACAAATGTGCTTCATACAAATTGGTGTATGAATTGTTACAAGAGCTGTAAGATCCCCCAATAAAATGATTTATTTAAAATAAAAAGGACTGATTAGTGGTAGACAGGGGACTGGTTTTGCCACCATGACAGTGCACCTGCTCACACAAAAAAAACAGCATGCCTCTATCGCCCGATCTGATCCCAGCACACCGAGGCAAAATACTAAGGGTGTACAACAGAACAGGAAGGGGAACAGAGCAACGAAGTCCCCAGGGAATACCAAAAATAGACTTTGGGGCCAGGGCTAGCTGACCCATCATACTCTATGAGAAAACACTCCTAAAGGCCAACAAACAGTCCTTGAACTAACTAAAAGCTTTTCTTTCTTGTGTTTTGTTTTGCTTTTTGTCATTGGCTTGTTGGTGGTGGTGTTGTTCTTTTGTTTCATTTTGTTGCTTGGGTTTGCTCTGTCTCGTTTTTGTGCATGCTATGATTTCCACAGGTCTGTCTAAATGAGATAGGCTGGATGAACAATCTGGAGGAGAAAACAATGGGACTGACAGCTGGGGGAGGGAGATGGGAAAGGGGGGTGTAGGGAAAAAGGAAGTGCTGTTAACAAACCCAGGGACAAGGGAACACCAAGTGATCCAAATAGATGGTGAGGAGGGTGTAGGAGGCTTGGTAGAGTGTAACCAAGAGTAATGTAACCTAGAGGAATTACTGAAACACAAATGAAGGCTGAACATGAGAGTGGGACAATCGGAAAGTAAAAGGAAATCAAGGAAAGAGGTAGGAAGCAAAGGGCATTTATAGAGGTCTAAATAAAGGCATGTGCATATGTAAATATATTTATGTATAACGATGGGGAAATAGATCTATATGCATATATTTATAGGTTTAGTATTAAGGTAACAGATGTACATTGGGCCTCCATTCAAGTACTCCCTCAATGCAAAAATACTTTGTTGTATTAAAGTGGCATTCCGGGATGCTCACCTCCCCAACACAATTGCTGGAGGCAAATGGGTGCATAAGCAAATGTGGTGACTGAAGTTGATGGTGGTCGGCTATCAAAAGTTATACATTCTAGGGTCTTAAAAGCTTGAAGTTAAACAAGTGGTCATGTAGCTGAGAAGCAACAAAGCCCACATGAAAGAAGCACACCAGCATGTGTGATCACGAGGTGTCGGAAGAATCAGGTATCAGACATCATCGGAACAAAAAAATCATATCTTTGTGAATACGGGGGAGTGTGGAGTGAAAACCCAAAGCTCATTTGTAGATAATTGGACATCCCCTTACAGAAGGGTAGCAGGGAGGAGAGGAGCCAGTCAGGGTGCACTGTAGCAACAATGAAACATACAACTTTCCTCTAGCTCCTAAATGCTTCTTCCCCCACAACTAAAATGATCCCCATTCTACCTTACAAATCTAGCTAGACCTGAGGATGTACACTGGTACAGATAGGAACTGGAAACACAGGGAATCCAGGGCGGATGATCCCTTCAGGACCAGTGGTGAGAGTGGCGATACGAGGAGGGTAGAGGGAGGGAGGAATGGAAAGGGGAAACCGATTACAAGGATCTACATATAACCATCTCCCTGGGGGACAGACAACAGAAAAGTGGCTGAAGGGAGATATTGTATAGTGTAAGATAAGACAAAATAATAATTTAGAAATTATTCAGGGTTCATGAGGGATGGGGAATAATTATCAGCTGATGCCAGCGGATTAAGTGGGGAGCAAATGTTTTCAGAATGATGAGGGCAATGATTGTACAAATATGATGTATGTATCAATTGTGATAAGAGTTGTATGAGGCCCCAAAAATTGATTATAAAAAAAGAGAAAAGAAATAACAGTATGAAAACATCCCCCAAAAAAGCATGCCTCTCTTGTCCCTCATATCCTAATCACCTGAACTCACTCCATGTGACTTCTTTCTGTTTCCATGAATGAAGGACAGTGGTTTGACAACACAGAAGAGGGGGGGAAAAAACAAGGGTGTCACCCAAACTGCTGAGTTTGAAAAATGTTTCCAAGAATGTAATCACAGATTAGACAAATGTGTGAAGTGTAATGGAGAGTACTATGAAGGGGATAAAAAATTTAAATGCATAGTTTTGAAAAAATTGTAGTTTTTGTCGGGTTCCCCCTAGTAGCTTCCAATTTCATAGCAACTCAAGCCATCACCATACATCAAACTGACAGAGAAGGGGTGGGTTTTGTGTGTAGGTGGTGTTGGTTATTGCACAGGGGCAAGGGACTTCTGGTGGCATAGTACCTTATGCCTTGGGTGTCAACTGTAATGTCAGCAGTGGGGAACCACCAGTCAGTCCTCAGAAGAAAAGGATGAGGCGTTCTACTCCCATAGAGTTAGCCTTTGGGAAACCCACAGAGATAGTTCTGCTCTGATCTCATAGAGTCGCTATGGCTCAGCATCGACTCCATCGAAGTGAGCTGACAAACTAAAGGCAGGAGATCTGAAAGAGGATGCGGAGACGTTGTCTCAGGTACTTTGGACATATTACTATGGTGGAACCAGTCCTGCAAGAAGGGCATCATTTTTGGCAGAGGGTTAGCAAACAAGAGGAAGACCCTTACTTAGGTGGATTGACACCGTGGCTGCGAGAATCGGCTCAAATACAGTAACAAGTGCGAGGATGGCGCAGGACTGGGCTTTGTTTCTCTCTCTAGTGCACAGGCCCCTATGAATCCGAACTGACTCCAGGGCTCTACAATATCAACTACTACAACCCTGAAGTTCAAACCTACCCAGTGGCTTCCCAAAAGGGAGGTGTGGCCATGTGCCTCTGTAAAGATGACAGCTAGGGAGCCCCTGCGGGGCAGTTCTACTCTGTGGCACAGGGGCAGCCAGGAGTCGGAATGTGCTTCACAGCAAAGGGTGTGCTTTGTCTCAGTTTGTGCCTGCTGCTGTTTATGCTATGCACTGAGTTTAACATGTGACACTCAGGAGCGAATGAATGGAAACACACCCATGATGCTTCCATGATGCCAGATGCAAGCTGACACTGTTTCTGAGTTCTGGGCATATTATTTTTTCAGAGATAATTTCCTGTAGCGGTGACACACCGAGTCCTATTTCATGTAAAAGCATCAGCAGCAGAGGAAAGCACTGCACAGAGAGAAGACTATGACACATAACAGGCTTTCCATAGAGGAACAAAAGGGTGGATGTCTTGGGCTGAACTCTTTTCTTGTATACAGACAGTAAACAAGCTGAACACATCTCACCTAAGCATAACATTACAACTACTTGAAGCCCAGCTCAGGCATCTGGACAAGAGGCAGCAAGGAAGGATGGGAGAGAGTTAATGGGCTGGGCGTCCCCAAAGGTGCAGAGTGGGAATCAAGGGAGGATCCAGGACGAGCCAAGGCTTCTGGCAGAAGTCTGAGAGGAGAGCAGCAGAAAGGAGCTGCTCTCTGGGTCCTCACAGATGTAGCCAGTGAGAGAGCAGCAGTGCTGCCCCCTGGCGGTGCGCCGAAGGCAGGGCCGCTTCCCCCAGGGCTGGAGAGCTCTGGGGAAAGACAAATCCTGTCACTTTGGATGCCAAGTAAGGGGGCACTGTGTGCCGGTGGTGTACCTATGTTGGCCAAAGCGCTGCCCACTGTGCATTTGCTTCCCACAAGCACAGTTATCCTTCCTCGTGCATCCAGGAAAGACAGTTCTAGAAAAACACAAGCAGTAAAATAAAACACTGCCAGGTCTCGAACCATCCTCACCATTGTTACTATGCCCACTGATGTAGCCACTGGTTCGAGCTGTTTTATTGCCCGTCCTCCACTTTTTGCCAAGCATCATGTCCTTCATGGACTTGATGTCCCTTCAGGGACTGGTCTCTCCTGACAGCACGTCCAAAGATATCAAATGAAGTCCAGCCATCCTTTGTCCCCATGTTCTCTTGGCAGTCCTTGTACTTTTATTGCTCAGTGTCTGATTATTTGGGACCAGGCCTTATTGCTGCCCCTTCCTCACCTTGGCCCCCAATCCCGACCCCAAGCCCTGCACATCCACTGTGTGAAACCTCCTGTTCCTGTAACCATCCCTGTGCTTTTGTGTGGGGGGTCTAGCTGGGTTCCCCTGGCAATTCGCCAGCTGCCCCTGGGAAAGTTCATGGAGTCGGCTAATTAGTAGAAAAGCCAAACGTCCAGCTGAGATTGGTTTACTCCCTAGCACCCTTGGGCAGGAGCACAGCCCCACTCCCGGTCCCAGGTAGCCAACGACCACACCTAGGTTCTCCGGACTTGGCAGCTGTAACATGTGGCCTGGGCTTCCCCTTCATTTCCTGCTCCTTTCTGGCTTGCTGTCTGACTTTTCTTTGCGGAATTAAAGCTGCAAATTGACAGGATCCCATAAACACTCTAAAGCCACAAAAAAACACCAAATGCCCACCCAAACATGTGAAACTTCCAAAAATCATCCTTAGAAGATTCCCAAACCCTAAACATTCCTAAACCCCATATATGCCCTGAAAACACCATGAAAGCCCTAAGAAAACCTAAAATGCTGGGGGAAAAAAACACATATAATATGAAAAATGCCCTAAAATCCCTAAGGAACTCTGTAACATCACTAAAAACACCATATTGTGCTGAAAAATACCTATACACTCTAAAAAACCACCCCTAAATCCCTTAAACACTCCCTAAAATCTTATAAAACACCCTAAAAACCCCAAACCACCCGAATGCCCCAAACACACCTTGAACGTCCACAAACAACCTAAAAGCCCTAAAAAAATCACATGCCACCAAAAAGCCCTAAATGACCGCAAAATTCCAACTCATAGCCACCCTATAGAGGGCTTCTGGAGCTGTCAGTCTTTTATGGGAACAGCTTTATCGTTCTCCCAAGGAGAAGTTGGTAGGTTTGAAACCCTGACCTCATATTTAGCAGTCTAATAATTGCTGGACAGTGCCACCAAGGCTCTACTGGTGTAGTGGGTTACACATTGGGCTGCTCACCTCAAGGGAAACGGTTCAAAACCACCACCCACTCCTTGGGAGAAAGAAGAAGCTTTCTTTCTATTCCCCTAGATTTCTCATTGAAGGTGTAAAGTAACCTGTTAAATGCTCGCAGTGGCAGCAGCAATGTCTCATAACCATGGGGAAATGTGGTTCAGAAACTTCAGAAGCAAGCATCCACCAGTAGGTGACTGACCAGCAGTATTGACTTGGGCAAAGAGAAGGTGACATGGAAGGGTAAGGAGAAGAATGCGTGCAGAGGGCAGGTTGGCAGCTGAGCCTAAGTCCAGTAGAAACAACAGCAGAATGGCCTGTTCCTGGAAGGGCCACAGGAGATGGTGCGACTTCATGTAGCCCCCACTTACATGTGTAACAGCAGCAATTGCCTGAACACGTGGTCTCCCCAGGGAGGAGCCTTTGTGTGGTGTTAAGATGCTGTTACTGTCTGTTGTACTGTGGTGGCCTGCATTTGGCTGTAATGGTGGAAATTTTGCAGCCAGTAGTTCAAATGCCTGCTGGGTCACTCACTGCAGGTAGACTTCAGCAGTTTCCAGACAGAGACGAGGGAGGAGGACCTGGTCTTCCACTTCTGAAAGAACTGGCCAGTGTGAACCTTGTGAATGGCAGAACACTATACCTGAACATGAGTACCGCAGGCTATAAGGCATGATGGTTTGACACAGTGGCTGCAGCAATGTGCTCAAACATAGGATAGTGCTGGCCTGGAAAATAGTTCATCGTCCATTAAAAAAAATCATTATATAGGGGCTCATACAACTTTTGTTGTTGTTTTTCCCTAAGGGAGAGCAGTGTATTGGTACACTGAGAGGTATATAGATCAATGGATACGAACAGAAAAGCTACACATATATTCACCAGTCAACAGGAAACTAGCCTTCGAAAAAGGACACAGAAATATCCAAAGGGACAAATTCTGCTTGCTCAACAAATGGTGTTGGACAAACTGAGATACCGTATGTAGGAAAATGAAGCAAGCCCCAAACCTTCCCCCATGCACAGAAATTAACTGAAGAGGGGTTAAAACCTGAAAGTAAACCTCCGGGCTATCATAATCATTTTTTCGATGACCTCATCGGTCAGAAATCATTGTAGGAACGCCAAAGCGTTCTTGTGTTCAACGTCTACATACATAGCAGGTGCTCCAGTAAAGGGGAATCTTGGTGGAGCTGGCTCATCCATTCCTGAAGAGAGTAGAGCACCACGTTGGCCCATCACAGAGCTCAGGTGTAATCTTATCATGGAGAATGAGAGGGGACGGCCGGGTATAGACCCAAAACCTATTTGCAGTGCACTGGACATCCCCTTACAGAAGGATCTCAGAGAGGAGATAAAAGAATACAGGGTATGAGACAGCAAAGAAAAACACAACTTTCCTCAAGTTCTTTTTTTTTTTTGTTTTTTTTGCGCACCCCGCGGGCGCCCGGTGCCGCCCCCTCCCTGGTCCCGCGGCGACGGCGGCGGCTTGGGGCCGGGGGGGGGGCGCCAGGGGAGGGGGCAGACACCAGGGGCAGCAGTGGCGGCGGCGGCTCCCGGCGCCATCTTGGGCTGATCGATGAATTGAACAAAGAGGATCAATTTCCGATCAAGCGAGTTATCAATGGGGGCCGGGGAGTGAGAGGGACTTGTCCCTGAGTCGGCCCCGCTTTCCCAGGCACCCCCCTCCTCCCCTCCGCCGCGGCTCCCCGGCGGCAAGGCAGCCCGGCGCCCCCCCGGGGAGGCCGCGACCGCCCGCAGCCCCCACCCGCGAGCGAGAGGCCGAGAGAGAAGCCTGACCTGCAGCTGCTGTAAATCAAAGCGCTTCCAATATTGAAACATAGATCCCACATTGGCCGCCATCTTGAGACGTATTGAGACGGAGTGAGAGGCTGATAGAGAGGGGGCTGGAGTTCAGGAGCCGCCAGGAGGCAGCAGGCGGGCGGCGCCAAAACCCGGCCTGGAGCCGGCCGCCGCCGCCGCCACAGAGGAGCGCGGACTCCTCCTCACGGCGCCACCGCCGCCAGGGCGAGCCGAGCCGGAGTCGGAGTCTGAGCCCGAGGGCGTGGCGGCCGCTGGCCCGGCCTAGCGCGCGGCCGCCCGGCCACGCCCCCCGCCTGCGGCCGAACGAGCGACCCGCTCGTGACCCCCGCCCCTCCCAACCCCCAGCCCCGGCCGGCGGCCGCCCGGCTCGGCGCGGCCTGGCCCCTTGAGGGCGGCGAGAGGGGCGCTGGAGGGCGGCGAGAGGGCAGCCCCACCGCCCGCCGAGGCCCAGGCCGGGCTCACCTGGTGCGGGGGGGGGGGGCGCGGAAGGAGGGGGCCCTGGCGGCAGCGGAGCGCAGGCCCCCCGCCCGCCTCTACGCCCGGGCGCTGGGTGCCGGCGACGCGCCGGGGGTCGTCGGTCGTCCTGCTGGGCGCCCGCCCGCCCGCGGAGCCGCCGCGACCACCTGCTTGAGCCCAGACCCCCGCACGGCGCAGGCCTCAGCGCACCCGCGCTTGTGCCCGAAGCCTTGACCGTGGGCGGCCCCGCCAGCCGGGGCCTCAAGGACCCAGCACCCCAGAGCGCCCTTGCTGGGGGAGGGCAGGGGCATGGGGAGGCATCAGCCCCTGACCCTCTTGAACTTGCACCCGCCAGCGTCCAACGCTGGGGCCCCAGAGTCCCCTCTCAACACCACCCGGTGACCCAGGGCCCCCTAGCTGTCACCGCCGACTTGGTACTTAGGAGACATGCTCTCTGGAGGCGGTTGAGGCTTGTCTTGTGGCCAATAATCATCTCCTACGCCTTCCTTTCCAGTCACTAATTTGATGTCTTCACTTAAAGAAATGCCCATAAGTTGAGGTTTCAGAGGAGAGCTCCTTGAGCTCCCCAGACAACAAGGGGGCCGAGTGTCACCGTCATTATCCTGAGCTGGGAGGGAACACTAGTGTTCCAGAGGCTGGGAATCCGTCACTGCCTGCCCACAGCACAGACAGAGCAGGTGCTGGTTATAATTGTTTCTAGACGTCCTGCCATGCTCAGTTGAATGTCAAAGCCATAAACGTTGCCCGACTACAATCAAACTGGAGTACGCAGACATTTCTGCATCATTGCCGGGTGGAAATACACTGAGTGGAGTTGGATGAGATGGCAGCAAGTGCTTAAGGAGGGGGTGCTGTGGGAATACCAACAAGATGACTGCTAGTCTCCATTTCCTTCTCTCGTCTGCTTTGTGTTTTCTTTCAGGACCAGAAGAAATGATGCATATGTAAGGAAAAAAACTTTTCATTTCCAGAGGAGTTTTCCACCCCACAATCTACCCGCAGCCTCCTTTGAGCAAGCCAGTAAAAGCTTTTTTTTTTTTTTTTTTTTTTAACCTGCCTTCTCACTATGACAATTTCCGGAGCTGCTATGTGGCTGTGTTTAAAAGTCCCCCTCGGGATCCAGAGTGCAATCCATATCACAAAGGCATCCTCCCAGTCCTAAATAGCAATGTGACCTCATTTCAGAAGGTTGTTCTTGTTTCCATAGACCCAGAATGGAGTTTAAGCTGTTGATCTTGACTGTGGTTGTCGACTCAGCCTCTCATGGGCACCTCATGGGCAGTGGAGCAAACTGTGCCAATCTGTGCTACCACCAGGACTGGGAGAGGAAGCCAACAGTGGTGGGCCATAGGTCAATGTGTGGAAGGGGATGATCAGGTCTTTCTTCATTATTCTGTTTCAGTCTGGAAACACCACTGAAGCCTCAGTGTCGTAGCAACACACAAACCTTCACTGACAGTCTGGGGCACATTGGCTGCAAATCAAACCCGGGTCTTCCCGGTGAAAGACGATGAGAGGTCTACCACTGAAGCACCGTGGCCCTCACCTCAAACCAGGGCAGTCATTTCCGGAGTTCAAACCAGACCACAATGCAGGATGACTGAGATTGCCACCAGAATCTGATACTGATGCAGAAAAAAACCTAACTACCATTTTATTGACTCCCAATAGGACAAAGATCTGCCCCTTTGGGGTTTTGAGACTTTAAATCCTTACAGCAGGGGTCGCAACCTGTGGGTCGCGACCCCTTTGGGGATCAAATAACCCTTTAACAGGGGTCATCCAATTCATAATGATAGCAAAATTACAGTTATAAAGTAGCAATGAAAATAATTTTATGGTTGCAGGTGACCACAACATGAACTGTATTAAAGGGTGGCGGCATTCAGAAGGTTGAGAACCATTGCCTTACAGAAATAGACAACCTCATATTTCTCCCACGGAGGGGCTAGTCAGTTCAAACCCCTGACCTTGCGATTAGCAGGTTAATGCATAGTCCACTACACCACCAGGGCTCCTAATGATATAATAAGAGATACTATTGTTAGATCTCTCGTGGGAGAAATATACCTCAGTCCTTGGCTTCGCGTGAGAAAGAATTCACTCCGCAGCCTGGATTGTGATCCAAGTGAGTTTTTTGAGAGAAGAAGTTTCAGGTTTACACAGGCACCTCAGGGCCCCTCACCCCTGCACAGCTTGCCTAGAAGCTGCTGGAGAGAAAGTCACTACGTGGGCTCCAGGATCCTGCCTTTTCTTTCTTTTCTTAAATCGTTTTATTAGGGGCTCATACAATTCTTATCACAATCCATACATACATCAATTGTGTAAAGCACATTGTACACTCACTGCCCTCATTATTCTCAAAACATTTGCCTCCACTTAAGCCCCTGGCATCAATCAAGTCCTCATTTTTACCCCTTCCTCCCCCATCCCTCAAGAAACCTTGATAATTTGTGAGTGGTGATATTGGGAGGGTAGAGGGAGGGTGGATTGGAAAGAGGAAACCGATTACAAGTATCTACATGTGACCTCCTCCCTGGGGGACGGACAACAGAAAAGTGGGTGAAGGGAGACATCGGAGAGGTCAAGATCCTGCCTTTTCAATTCCTCCACAGGGAGGCATGGTTGATGGTCCTGGTCAACCCCATTGGCTGGATTGAATTCACCTGGCTCAGATGGGCCAATCCAGGTGTAACACCCACCTAGGTGTACCACCCCTTCCTGGCCGGAAGTTTGAACCTGAGCATATGTAATGGATGACCCACTCCCTATGCTAAGCTACCTAACAGTATTTGCAAGATGCCGAGCAATGTTCTAAGCTTTTTGTATATAATAATTCAATTATATCACTTAAGAAGCCTATGTGTGGACTCTATTCTTGCCTCATTTTACAGATGAAAAATCAGTGGCACAGGATGATAAAGCCATGAGCCTATGACCACACAGTGAGGAAGTGGAAAGGAGAGATTTGAACCCAGGCTGCAGAGTCCATGCCTTGGGTGCCTACAGCGCCACATAGGACACAGGAAAGCATGGAGCAGACTCGGCGTAAGACCTAGCATGTATGTGCTAGGACTGCATGAGAGTAGCTGCTACTCAGATCCAGAAGAGAATACAAGGCTATTGCAAAAATTATTTTTTCCAAGAGAGGGTGGAATTCTGCATCTTGTGCGAAATCCCCCAACCTGCACATGGCACAGCTACTTCAGAAGGTTCCCAACAATGTGTGCTGTGTGGCAAACCTAACTGAGCTCAGGGGGAGCTGGTCTGTGGGTTATGTTACCCAGAAGGTGAGCAGTTTGAACTCACCAGCCACCACTCCAAGGGAGAAAGAGAAGGCTTTCTGCTCCGATGGACTTACAGTCTTTGAAGTGGCAGGGAGCATTTCCATGCAGCCTATGATTAGGATCTAGGAGGGTGAGGGTGGATGGAGTTGGTTGAGACCTGGCTTCAGGGCATTTCCCAGAAGGGCTTCCTGCAGTGACTCTGCCTTCAGGAATGTCTGGTGACCCTGAGGGCAGCAAAGTCCTAAGCACACTCAGGCAGTGGTTCTCAACCTTCCTAATACAGGTCCTTTTGTTGTGGTGACCCCCCCCCCCCCGACCATTAAATGATTTTCTTGCTACTTCATCACTGTAATTTTGCTACAGTTATGAATTGGACGAGCCCTGTGAAAGGGTCATATGACTCCCAAAGGGGTCGCAACCCACAGGGTGAGAACCACTGCACTAAGGTTTCCCCTTCCGGGCAGCTCTACCAGTGTCTGATGTGCATAGTTCTGTGAGGTGAGAGAAATGAACTTAGTGTCTGCTTCTGGTGACAGTTGATGTGGGTGGGCTTTCTCCCTATGTCAAATCCCTCTCAAGCCATTTGTCACCACAACAGAGGGAGCCACACACATAAAGCAAGAAGAGGAGGCAGCATAGCAGGACGGTAAGCAGAACAAAGATTGAATAAGCACAATTCACTTCAATCATGAATCGGGTGCCCTTGAGATGTGAGGAAGACCCCAGTCTAGTGACATTAGATCAGGTTTAGGGATTGAGTGACGGGACCCTCTTGGCTCCCCTCAGCCCCTATCTTGCTTTCCCATTGACCCTGCCCCTTACATCGTGATTGGTCCTTATTCCAGCATGATGGTTGGTTTCATAATCACAACATGTGGGAATGTGTTAGTCGATAGGTTATACAGGCACAGTCTCTGGAATGGGTAAGTGAGGAGGTGTGACTGGTGACATGACTGGTGGAATGGATCATGTGAAGTGATTTGAGATCGTTGTTCAGACCTGATAGGTCACCCAGGCCTCTAGTTGATCCTGGCAGTACTCTAGTTTAAGGAAACAGAATGTTAGGCATTTAAGTCATATTTAAGCTTAAATTTTGAGCAATAGGCTGTGGCTCACAGTGAGAGTCTATGTGGAGACCCTAAATCCATTTTGAGGGGCCACACATTCAGCCACCATTGAGTTCTTTCCTACTGCTGACCGGCAGTGGAAAGCTTGCGTCCACTCCCCGGGCCAGACTCAGCGATATACGGTCGTGTGCACATCCCAATGAAGGTCCCGCTCATGCTCTCACAGGCCCTCCCGCAACTCCATGAATTGATCCGTCTTCAGGGACAGTTTTGTGACAAAGGTGTTTGTTTTCCATGTCTCATTTAAGCTTTCAGGAGCTCAGGTGGTGATGCTGGATAGTGTTGGACTATTAACAGCAAGATCGCTGGTTCGAAGCCACTAGTCATTCCACAGGAGAAAGATGAGGTTATTGCTTCCTGTAAAGGTAGCAACTTCAGGATCCCTACACAGAGTCACTATGAGTCAGAGTCAGCAGGACAGAATGAGTGTCATTTTATTTAAGTAACTGTGGCTGTGGGTCCTTCCGACACCATTGTGGCCTCATGCGGATGCTCTCCTTCATCCAGAACAGCGGTTTGTGTCTTTTTCTTGTGTAAAACATAGCAAAGGAGTTCCTAATAAAATAAAGTTGAATTGGGAGTCTTTTTTCCCTCAAACAAAGTAAATCCATAAATAGAAATGAGACTATGGTGCTAATAACCAGTTGGAGAGTTGAGAGAGCTGAACTCTCAATCCTGGTAGAAACCCATTGTGACTTTAAAAACTTGCTCAAGGTCATCCATAGCCTATGAGGTTGAGTTGAGCAGACACAAAACAGATGTGTTGGGGAGTAATTGTGTACATTAAGTAAACAATTTATCTTTCTAAAGATTCTGTCTAAAACTTACTTTAAATAGTAAGTTTTCCCCTGGGCTAGGGAAAGGTCAGGGAGCTTAACCCCCTAGTATCCACCCCCTCTCAGCATTCATCATGTTAGGCCAGAGGAGCCAAATCACACCCACTACCCAGGGAGCACTGCTTCCAAAAGCCCATTGCCTGTGCCGGGGCAGAGGGCAGGTACCCGGACCAGAAATGCTGACAGAGTGGAACCAGCGGGCTCAGCCCCCAGCTTCCTGAGAGAGCAGCTGTGATGGTTCACTTTTGGACAAATGTCAATGCATGACTTGGGCAGCACGAAAAGCAGATGTGCAGAGGTTGTTCGCTGTATTCCAGAAGTTCACACACTCCCCGCAGGCTCTTTGGTGGCTTCCACCTTCAATCCCAAAAGGCCACTGCCGTCCAGTGGATTCCAACCACAGTGACCCTATATGGAGTTTTCAAGACTGTAAATCTTCATGGGAGCCAGCAGTCTCATTGTCCCCCTTGGGACAGGGAGCTAGCAGCCCGTTTCACCTCCAGGACCCCTTCCTCTCTAATTCTGGATCCAGTCCCTCCAAATATCCTGCCCTGCCCTTGTCTAGGCTTCTTAAATGCGTTCCATGCTGCTTATGTTAGTCTGGGTGCCTTAGCGAAACAAATCCACAGAAACGCGTATGTATAAGAGAGAGTTTTATGTAAAGGGTGAGTGCACATCAGGAAAACATGCCCGCATTTGCTTATGCACCCGCTTTGTCTTCAGCGATCATGTCGAGATAGGCTGGTGGCTTCTTCCATGTGGGCTTTGTTGTTTCTTAGCTAGATGGCCCCTTGTTTATCTTCCAGTCTTTAAGACCCTGGACACTATATCTTTTGATAGCCGGGCCCAGGGTGCTTAACCACTACACCACAAGGGTTCATTAGCTTGTGACTTATCTCCTGCCATTCACACTAGATGCTCAAAATAGCAGGAAACCAGGTTTCTCCTTTGTGGCCACACCAGGTACTGACAGAACCAAGAACAGAGAAATGCTTAGTTATATATCTTGACTATCATTAGCATATTATATGCCTGGCAATATGTAAGCCTTCGCTCCCCTGACCTCTCACAGTCTCGGTAAAATGAAGCTAATAAAAGTAGTGCTCTCACAAGCTTGGTAGGAGATTAAACAACTCACATAAGGGTACACAGCCTATCAACGAGGAGGCGAGATGAGGCAGTGTGTGGCTGCTGAACCCACACCCTTCACAACACCTGCATTAAAATGACTGAGGGCTATGAGGAACCAGACAGAAGCAGGTTCACACCCCAGATTGAGTCAATTTAACTGCCTATTGTGCCTGACCCTTCTATCTCTGATCTTAGAAATGGGGTTAACAACAACAAAACACTGTAGAAGAAATGTCCAGCAGATGACAGGCACGCGATTAAACAACAAAAAATAAATCACTTAAGTTGAAATTCGAACTCCTGGAAACCCCTCAGACACGTGCAGAAAAGGATTGAGCCCCATGTGGTGTTTCCAGTGCCCCCGTCTTCCCCCCTAAAATGAGCATTTGATAAGGTAATGCCTGGATTGTTCCAAGCCCAAGACTGTGGAGAACTAAAGGAAAACCCAGCATTATGAATCTTTGAGCACAGCCCTGCTGGGAAACCGCCCTGCAGTCACTTGTTGATGACTGGAGGAGGGACAAGAGTAGGGAGAAGAACGAGGACTGAATGTGACACATAAGCAGGGATGGCCTACATTCCATAAAGGAAAAAACTCAAGGTCTGCTTTTCTGGTGCCGGAAAGTTAAAACCCATCTGGTGCAGTTGAAAAGGTGTGTGTGTGGAGTGGGGGGGGGGGTGTTAGGGAGGAGGGGCGATGAGTCCAAAGGATGAACTCCATCTGCAATTGTGTCCTCAACTGCTTTCCCCTGCTAGCCACACGATATTTGTGGCTGGCCTGCCCTGCTTTTGTTATCAAGCCCAGAGAGGGCAAGAGACTAGCTCGAAGCCACACTGCAAGTTGGCAGCAGAATCAGGCCGAGAACTCTGGATGCTTAGAAAGCTTCACACAGACCTGAGAAAGTACCAAGGGAAGACCTGTTCGCTAACTGGGCAGCACTCACTGCATGCCAGCGCTGTTCCAGTGCCCCAGCCAGGGCATTGCTCCCTGTGTCTGTGTGTCTTCAGTGATGCACACAGGTGACGGATTGGCTTTTAATAGCATGCTTGGAAGGTTGAGGCCACCCAGCGGCACCTAGAAAGAAGGGCCTGCAAATCTACTTCAGACCAAGCAGCCTTTCCAGACCCTGGGGAGAACAGTTCTTCTTGGACACACAAGGAGGCCAGGAGTTGAAGTTGATTCCATGATGTAGTTGATTCCATGGTTCCCGGTTGTAGCTATACCTAGAGTCCCATCCACATTCATGTTGGTATCTCTTCACTCCATGGGGTGCTCATGGCTCCAACTCTTCTGAAGCAGACCACCAGGATTTTGTTTAAGAGGCCTCTGGATAGGTTGGAACTGCCAACCTTTTAGTTTGTAGCTGAGTGCTAAACAACTTGTGCCATGCAGGGTGCTAAGCTCAGAAACTCAGTCGGTGCTTCATGATCTCAGTTGGAATTATAGAGAGGGTCAGTGATGATCCATTGACTGCTGGGTAATTGTTGATGTAGTCTCCCTGTGCAGACATGTAAAGTACCTGAAAACTTAAAATCCAACTCATTGAGTGCATCATCCTGCCGTGCGCCAGCCCAGCAGCATGCTCTGCTGGGGACATTTGGCCATGCCTGGAGACATTCTGAAGAAGGGAGTCCCACTGCCATCTAGTGGGCTGAGACCAGGGATGCTCGCTTAGCATCCTGGTGCAGGGAACAACACAGCCCCACAAGAACGATGTTGGCCAAAATGTCAGCAGAGCTGCCACTGGGAAAATGGTCTAGTCCAAGCGCTGACCTTCGTAGAGGAAGAAAGCCAATCCAGAGCAGCTAAGTGACCTGCTGTGGGTTGCACAGCCTGATTCCAAGCCCAGTACTATACCCAAAGCTGTTACCACGCCCAAAATTAAACAGCAATAGCTGCCCAAAGGCCTCTTAGTTTGAGGACCAAGTAAGACAGTAAATGAGAAAGCCCTTTGACAAATGTGGCATGCTGCACAAACATGAGATGTTATTACCCAGGATCTTTTGATATATGTAAATAGATCTTGTACCAGGTCAGTTAATTTTCCAACTGCTCTATCTGAGCTTTCAGATGGCAGCACCTCTGTCCAACCCAGGAAAGGACTCCTGTGCAGGCTGAGCAGCCCTGGAAAGCCTCATGCCTGGCTTCTCCCACCCCTCAGCTAATCTCCAAGTGATTAATAAGGGCTCTCACTATGTTGTGCCTCCCAGCTGACAGATACTAGGCTATCAAAGCATTCGTATCACCTCCTTGATGCCTGAGGAGGAATATAGTTTCATGTGTGAGAGTGCCCCAACCCGCGGGACTCAGTTATTCGAGGGGTTCCAAGGAGGACCCAGCCTGAAAGAGAAACGGGCGAGAGAGAGGAGCGAGACCAAGCAGATTCTTGTCAAGGTCTGAGTTTATTGCTACACAAGCCTCTCTATAAAGGGTGAGGCAAACAAGGGAGTTCAAAGGGGAGATAAAAAAAAGGAAGGGCGGGGGTGTAGAGCACACAGGGCAGGCGGCCGCAAGTCTGCAGTTGGAATGTCCGGTGCTGGAGCAGACAAGGGTGGGCCATCTGGTGTGTGTCAGGGTAAGATAAGGTTGAGGTGACGTGGCTTTAGCCCTGCTGGGCAGGCAATATGGCCTTGGTTTTGTCAGGCTGATTATGCCCGGTTCCCAACATGAGAGAAGCCAGGAATATCTCCTCTCACAACTGTGCAGCAAACGAGATCAGATCTCCCAATCTGATTTTCAGCCCTCCTGTCTTTCCAAGTGAAGTGGATGGTCCATTTCACATTGTCTCAAGTCTTTGCACATTGCATGCCAACATTGCGACACAGGGCGCGGCTGTGGGTCTTAGTAGACAAAGCCCCCACCCAGAACCGTGCCCTCAGAGCTCCTTGGTCACCCTGCACAACGCAGGTCCAGGCCGGGCTCCACACTGCAAGGCGATCAACCCTGACCCTCCAGTGTGGCCGTCCTCACACGCTCCCACATCCACCTAGAAGGACTGGAGATGAGAGATTCCGGAAGCTCCCTGCCTCATCTGCCTCCCTCCCCAGAGCGACAGAGCAACTGTAACTGATTAGGCAGGATGCAGCCTCGTTCCCAGTCCCCACCCTCTCTGGGAAAGCAGGGATGTCTGGCACCTCATCCAAGGCCTTTCCCCTGTGATCTCATTACTAAGGAGCTGCTCCTCTACCGCCCACCTCCATCACCTCATCTACATATGGGGGAGATGAGTATGTCTTCTTTGCTGCTCCTTCCCTGAGTCCACCCCAGGAGCTCCCTGAACAGATCACCAATCACTTCTCATTACACCTGCAGCAGCCGTCAGATACTGCTGAACAGAGACAGGCGCCTCCCCTGCTGCTGCCAGGCTCCAGTGCACATGTGCACACACACGTGCACACACATTGTACAGGCACACTCACATGGACACACAAGCATGCACACCCATGTGCACAAACTTTGTTCAGAGGTGGGAATTCTGCCCATTTTAGCCTCTAATATTGCAATCAGGGAGTGATAGAACAATGAAAGATGAAGGTGGATGAAGGAAGATCTATTTATTCCCTTACTTGTTACATAACCATTCAGGGCTCTTTTTTTATCCGTACAAACACACCACCACACCATCAACAATCATCAAGTAGATGTCATGTATGCAGTGCTGCCCTATTCAAGGCGGTGCTGAGTATGTGAGGAGGATTCTCTCTAAAGCACAGCTCTGAGGAAGTCTGTCTCCTTCGCACTTTTACACACACAGGGTGAGGAGCCTGCAGGAGGCTCCGTGCGTTGGGTGAAGCCACACGATGAGTGAGGAGACCGAGTGTGTAGCCAGGGGAGTGAGAGCGCAGAGTTCACCACTTCACCACCATGCTGGTGTGCACAATCGATGAAAGGGTGGCTGCCAGCAGCAGGACAGAAAAAAAGTAAAGCATGTAACTTGTGGTTTTATCTCTGGCTTACTTCCAAAAGGAATTGTTTTTGTTGTTCTAAAAAGCTTTATACCGAGAAAAAAAAAGAAAGAAAGAAAGCTTTATACCTCTATAAAAACAAAAGGCTACTGCTGTCAAGCACCTTCAGACTCAAGCCAGAGGAGAGCTCTCCCAGTGGGCTTCCAAGCTGAAAATCTTCACAGAAACACAGTACCTCCTGTGGAGTAGCTGGTTGGTTCAAGCCAGCAACCTGGCAGTTAACAAGTACGTCCCTTGTACCTGTAATACCTGTATAAAGTGTATTAAATATGAACTACTCCTGGTGTGTAATTTTAAATTGAATTATTGTGCCTGGAACTTTTTTTTTAATAGCTAAGAATGGTGAAATGAGACTCCTTTAGATGTTATGATAAGAATACACACTACACAGGGCTTGGACCCAACCCAGCTTAATTCAAAGGAAGGCAGATTTATTTTCTTCTGCTTCCCAGAAGGTTCCCCAGCAGAACGTGTGTTAAACAAAATTGTTTAGCTATGGAAAAGAGCAATCTCCTCTTGGGAAGATCCTGGTAGAAGGGGGCTTTGGTTACATATCCAGCTCAACCCAGCCCCAGAGGCCTCGTCATGTTTTATTTTGTTTTGCCCTTGACACTGATTGTCTTGGGAACTGTGGCCCCCGAGCAATGGCCAGGAAGTCAGGTCTTCTTGATGTAAATCCTCTAATATCCCCTACAATGATTTTCAGTGCCAATGGTAAGGCCCGCCCAGTGGCTGCCACATGCCCCTGAGCAAACACGTCAGAGCAGATGAGAGCATGAGACAGCATTTAAGAGAACGGTAGGCTGGCCTTGACTTAGCTGTTTGGCCTCTCCTCAGAAGTCATTTGTGACACTGACTGTCATGGGTTTCATTAAGAACAAGTCTATCTCTACCAAAGAAAACTGCAAGGTAAGAGGACTTTCAGCTCCAGCTACATATGTCTCCAAACTTACTTACATATTGTCCTGTTTTCAGAAGAAAAAAAATTTACTCAGTGCCTCCCGGGCAAATAAAAACTTTGGTACTACAACCTACAATCCCAGATAAAGTGTAGGTATCTGCTTTGGCAGCTCCCCTGGATCGAGCTGCTCCGGTAGCTCTCCACAAAAACCCTGTGAAGAGATGATTAGGCAGGATAGCCTAGTCTGTTCTGCAGAAAGAAGCTACCCCTGAAACCTCAGTGGCTTAAAATCTAGAAGTTTATTTCTTGTTCATGCAAATTCTGATGCTGGAAGGGCAATTCTACAGGGTGTTTGTCCTGCACACCGTCCGTCAGTGATTCGGGCTGCTTCACAAATATGGTGCCACCAGATCAAAAGGTGGATTCCAGGTCATCACAGAAGAGGAAGAGAGAAGTGGGGGTTGTGGATCAGTCTTTACATGCTTTGACACTTTAGTTGACATAGATCGCTGGATAGGGCTGCTTATATAAAGGTTATCAGTTCAAATCCACCTAGCTGTACCACAAAAGGAAGGGGTCATCTGCTTTCATAAAGGGTACAGCCTAGACAACCTCATGCAACAATTGTACTCTGTACCACAAGGGGTGAGCATGAGTCAGAACTGACTTGAAGGCAACAGGATTTGGGGTGTTTTTGTTTGTTTGGTTGGTTGGTTGATTGGTTTGGTTTGCTGAGTGGGAGGTGGTTCTACCTACAGCATATTAATCTGAAGTAGTCACTTTAGGTTTTTTTGTTTGTTTTTTGAGAGATGTGGAAAAGCTCATTGGCTTTAATGGGGAGTTAACTCTGCCGCAGACGGCCTCCTCAAAATTTCCCTCCCGCTTCATAAACTAGCAGAGATTTTCAATGAAGGAGCCTGCAGGCACCCGCTGGACATCTCCTTGCAAGGTCAGTCCTTTGGAGCCACTGGGAGGGAGAAAAAAGAGACTTCTATTCCTGTAAAGAATTCCAGCCCCAGAAATCCTCAGGGGGCAATTCTGCCCTGTCCTCTCGGGTCGCTATGAGTCCGAATTGAATTTATGGCTATGAGTTGAGTTTTAATTCCATTCACTTACTGCTATTGACAGGTTGCTAGATTAGGGCTTCTCTTCCAAATGCCAGCACTAAACGAAAATGAGCTGTCCGGGCCACAACAAAGGGGTTGGAAATAAATCAGGCACACTCATTAGATACCTATGGCAAAATTCAGAACTGAGCATGCTCTGACCCAAGTCATGTAGACCCAGGTGGAAGGTCCACCTGGTCATACAGAATAGGACTTCACAAAAGTGCACCAAAATCAACCAGTACGATCGACCAATGCCCTCCAGTGGTGTTGGGAGGTGATAGAAGTAGGCCTGGGCTCCTTGTCGCCCTCCCTTGTTCACGTGCTCTGCAAGTGGAGGGTGAGGCCCTTGGGGGTTCCTGCCGTGGCTCCTCAGCTGGTTCTGCACTCCTGCTCAGGTATTCCTCCCATGAAACCGCCATATTCAGCTGCAAACTTTCCCCACCCCTGCCATGCAGCCCGGCGTGCTTTCCGGAGATAGTGGGGACTTTTGGGGACTGCGATACCTGAAACTTTCTTTCATAACATTCACTTGGATTTACAAAAGTGCTTCTGCCATATGAATTCTTTCAGCGTTGCTAAGCAAGAACTGAGGTCAACCACCCCAGAAACCTAACACTATCAAGTCGATTCTGACTTATATCAATCTAGGGGGTCCTCAAACTATGGCCTGCGGACCACATGGCCCTCAGAGGACATTTATTCAGCATGCCGGGTGTTTTTGCCCCCTTTTTTTTTTTTTACTTCAAATTAGGTATGTGCAGTGCGCATAGGCATTTGTGCATAGTTTTATTTTTAAACTATAGTCCGGCCCTCCAGCGGGTTTGAGGGACAATGAACTGGCCTCCTGTTTAAAAAGTTTGAGTACCCCTGAAAGGACAACGTAGAACTATGCCTGTGGGTTCCCGAAGTTCTAAATCTTTACAGGAGCTGAGAACCGCATCTTTCTCTGTGAGCCATAGCGGATTCCAACTGGCTGGCCTCATGGTCACACACATTCCACCAGGCTCCTTGAGCCTTAACTTGATAATTTAATGAAACGATACTTCTCCAAGTCACACTGTATCAAGGTCTATAATCTTGCTATTCTAATATCAAATTTAAAATAAGGAATATAGTTAAGCTCCAAATCCATAAGCAATAAGATCATTGAATCTCTTTGGACACTATTACTTAAAAAAAGAAAAAAACTCTGTCCAATTATATTCAGCACAGAAAAGCTTCCAGTGTTTACAGCTTAGTATTTAATTGCTTTTTCTCTTCTTCTTTTGCATTGGTGAATCATTTTGAGCTTATAATAATGTCAAAATAAATAGTTTCCAGAGCCTCCAGGCATTCACTGTGTAATGATCATTTAAAAGATTTCTTGGTTAGAGGGTCCTCAAAAGAATAAAAGGTGTGTCCGCATCCCTGGTCATTTCTATATTCAAAAGAAGAAATTGCTCATCAAATGCTACAAGCCAATTTCTTTCTTCAGCCAAACTGCCCATTTTAGCATCACTGAATTAAGCAAATGGTTCTACATTTCAAAGTCAACAATGATACTCTTTTCCCTTTAACACGAGCATCTTAAACAGCTCAAAAAATAGTCGAGCTCTTTATTATGGCTTTTCCTGAGAAAGCTGTTTCGTTGTTTATTTTATTTATTCATCTAGACTTTCATGTTAAGATTTGTGTATTTTAAGTTCTGCTAGTCAGGACATTTTAAATGGAGCCAGATTTTCTTTTTATACTTTGTCTTTTAAAATATAATGAGACTGAGCAGTACATCCGTTAATAAAATATAAAGTCTTCCTATTTCTGTTTGTTTGTAATTTCCCTAAGGATAACTCTTAATGTAGTAAAACCAAAACCCGCCATAATGAATTACATTTGGTCTACTGGGGGTTGTGGCCAACCTTTTGATAGAAAAATCCAGAGACTCCCTTCTGCATCTCCTTTCCCAACCAAACCCCGTTGGCTGGAGGCTGGAAGGAAGAAAGAGGCTGGGCTGCTGGGGCAGGGTGGGGAAGGGGTAACCTTGCAGATTATTTCAAATTCTACTCTGAAGGCAGAAAGTTATCCAAATGAGATAGCTAGAGATTCACTTCCTTAGAAAAAGATTGAAATTAATGTGTCCCTTAGAAAAGCCAAAGGAAAAAAGTCGTTATTAATTTAGGCAATTGAAGAACTTTGAAAGCCATGTCTAGTACATAAAAACACCTGTCCCTTGAGCCCATCGGCCTAGGAAACTGAATTTTTATACCATGTAAAATAAAGGAAGGTCATTTCTTAGACTTGCTCAACAGAAGATTGTCATTTTAAACCGGTTACTGTAATGAGAAGCTGGGTTTTCGTAAAAAGGACTGAATGCTTGAGTCAGTGTGAAATGAAATTAGAGATGCATGTTCTGCGCATGGCGGCATTTCCGGAGGAGTCTGTGTTCCTGTGACTGCTCTCGATCTGTCTCGTGCCTTCTGGGAAACTCACAGCATGGTGCCCACATCTAGTCTCTCGGACTTTCTTGCCAGCTTTGGAAAGGTGTTGAGTCTGTTGGATCTGCTGCACAGAGACAGCATGCAAGTGGACCCTTCCCACATTCCTCAGAGAGCAGCCCCCCAGTGTAAAGCTGTGGGTGAGGTTTGATGACCTTTGCCCCTTCATCATCCCACATTCTTTGAGGGACCCAAGCGCTCCCCCGAGGCATTACCGGAGAAGCAGCTACCCCATAGTTTCCAGATGGTGGGTATCAGCCTGTGTGCTCATTGGGATCGCCAGAGAGCTGCCCAAAAGACATCTTTGTCCCATCTCCACTGAGTCCGATTTTATTGGCCTGGAATGCAGCCTAGGTGCTTGGATTTTTTTCTCTCTCATAAGTTTTTATTGTGAATTAGGTGAAGGTTTACCAAGATCATCAGTTTTTTATTCAACAATTCATACCCATTGTGTTTTATGCCACTTATTGCAATCTCCACAATATAATATGACTTGTTCCACTCCCTACTTATGTCTTCTGTTTCCCTTCCTCCTCTCTTCCTACCCTTCTGAACTTGGGCCTTGGATTAATACTGCCCTTTTGAGATCAAATGGTTTGCTGTTTTCAGGTTTGCGTGCCTCACTTGTGTAATTGCTCCCATTATAGACCAATCTATTATTTGGCTGAATATTGAACCACAGGTAGGAGTTCATTTTCAAACTTAGTGAATAAGGACCATCGTTTCAGAGGTTCTGTTAGTCCCTATCCAGCCAATAAGCCTGGTCTCTTTTATGACTGTGAATTTTGCTTCACTATCTAGGACCTTTGGATGTGATCCCTTTCAAAGAAGTTGGAATTGATAGTTGGAGATCATCTAGTTATTCTGTGCTCAGAGTCATGAAGTCTAATGTTCATGTGGTCCACTCACCACTCTTTCCTCCAGAGTGAGGGTGACAATACTTGCCACCTAGATGGCCACTTGTGAGCTTCTGAAATCCAGCTGCTACTCACCAGCATGGATGTCGAACATAGTCTTTACAGTCTAGGTAATGACAATTGTTCTTGGTGTCCTTCACAACTATAATCCCCAGCCCCCCAGCCCAATAAAGCACTCCCTCCAGTTGTTCGGTTATGCCTAAGGAGTTTTGATAACTTCATCTTCTGTGTGCTCCGGAATATTCAATTCCCTGGATGGTCAGAATGGTCAGTCAGGGCTCAGAATCTTGGTGTTAAGGCTTCTGGTGAGATCCTGGCACATCAGACACAGAGGTTGTGAGGCTAGAGGATGGGCAGAAGGGGATCATACTGAGTCTAACAAGGAAAGAAAAGGAAATGAAGGATATAAGCAATTAAAAGCAAGCGCATAAATAGATACAAATACACAGATGGCCCTTGCAACATTATTCCCAATCTCGCAAACGTGTCAACGGTCTAAATACCCATCAATAGGTGAATGGATAAGTCAAACATGTTGCCTACGGTATATACAATGGACTACTACTCAGCCATAAAGAGAAATGAACTCTTGACACAGGCTACAAGAGGAATGAACCTCATAAGCATTATGCTGAGTGAAATAAATCAGCTTCAAAAAGGACACATTTTGCTTAATTCCACTTACAAAAAATATCTAGGCTAGGAAAATGAATAGAGACAAACATCTCCCAATTGTTTCCAGGGATAGGTAGGAAGGTAAGTATGGTTGTTACATAATGCCATGTCAATTGGACAAATAAGTGAGGTGGAGTCTTTCTTATACCTATATGAGTGTCCTTGGATTTATTTCTCTAGTCAACCCAGCCTAACCCAGTAGGGCCTGGAGGGGAAGTGCCATCCCTGAGACGATACTGAGCTTCCATAAGGGTGATGACATAATTTTGGAATGGGTAAGGATGATATATGAACAACATGCAGAATGCCACTTAATTATAATCTTGTAGAGCGTGGAAGTGACGAATGTTTTGATGCATGTATATTTAGTATGATTTTTAAAGAGTGTACGCAAAAGAGCAATATGGCAAGTCTGTGTTGCCATTTGCTGTTGCTCAGCTAAAAGCGATTCGGGCCTGTGTAGTTCAAAGGGAACCACAGAGGCTCAGGAGGAAAGCTGGTACCATCTCCAACTGAGACTTGTCTGACCAAATGCAGAGTCTCCCTTCAAGTAACTGACAGGTCAGAGGCAGCTCATCTCTGCTGCAGAAGCAATGATTTGTCTCAATTCCCAGACCACTGTCACAGCCATGTCTTGTTGCTCTCGGTGCCCCCCTTCCCCACCACAATAAGTCACTAGAAAGCCATGCTTCATTTAAAAACAAACAAATACAACCCTTCTGCCTCCATCCTGGCACTGTTTCAGCTTATTTAGCATCATAACATATGTCATCTGTTTCCCTAAACAATCTAACATGGACATGGCACGATGGGACTGATGAGTTAGGCAAATGAGAACCAGCCTGCCCTCTGAACACACACGATGGCATTTGACTTGCTGTCAGTAGATGCTGTCGCGTTTCTTCTCCTCTTTCATGGAAAATAAATACAGAAAAGAATGAGGACATGAAAAGGGCTGCAAGATGTTTAGCTCTGGTCTTTCTAGAAAGTGTAGAAAAAAAGTATGTGACCCCTGCCTGCCTTTAGATGCCCCACTCCTCTGGCAAACAAGGATTGCACACTGACCATGGACAAGACATCTGGATCTGGGGGGAGGATATAACAATTGCCCCCACCAGCAAAGAGTTTCCAGATTTACGGGACTACACAGGCCAGGGAGCAGCTCATAAAAAGAACAAGAAGAATCACAAAGGAGGGTGTGCTCCTGCACCACTTCGTCCAGCTGCAGGCACATGAAGGCAAAGTTTCTTTTGCTTTCAGTCAAGTTTATGATTTCCGCTGCATCCCTTACCAACACCTTCACGAAGATCTAGGTTCTTGGGTTGTTTCGCTCCAGGGCGGACATCTCCTTGGTAAAGCTTTATGGACAGCTCATGGTCCAAGAATTCCACCTATATGTTTTGAAAGGGGCCACGTTAAAACCCCTGGCTCAGACTTTCAGGACTGGGCACAATACAGCAAACCCACCATGGGGACAGCAGGATTTGGTAACACTCTCATCTCCATCACAACCTGGACCTGGCAAAGCTATTTTCTTCCACTCACCATCTTTCAATCAATATTTACTCAGCTGTTAGTTGCTCCCCAGGCTCAGCATCAGAAAAGTGTTCAAACGTTACCGAATTGTCCATCTAATGGTAGAGGTCTGTGCAAGGGATATGAGAGCAAGAGGCTCAGAGATGATCAGTGGGTAACGAGAGAGGGATTCACCTTTATCATTTGTAGAAAGCCCCTGAGGCTTAGTCACATTGGCAGACTTTCCCTGGAGCAAGCAAATAAAGCTGCTCCCGGCTCAGCTCCATTCCTGATCTGGTCTTGCCATGAGACTATCCAGGCTTTGTCCCAACCCCACGTTCTGGAAACCACGAGTGGAAGGAGGTGGATCTTGGGGATACCATGGAAAAGAATGGGCATTGCACAACACTTCATTGTACTCATATGGAGCTTATGCAAAGGCCAAGAGATAGAACCAGGTGAGACTGTGAACAGGACAAGGTGATACTGCATGGTTTAAAATCAGAAAAGGTGTGCATCAGGGTTGTATCCTTTCACTGTTCTTATTCCATCTGTATGCTGAGCAATTTATACAAGAAGCTGGTCTCTGTGAAAAAGAACATGGCATCAGGATTAGACGAAGACCCATGTAATGTCATTGGGAACATTTTCTCACTAAAAATTTTAGGTCATGGCATCAAAAAAGTGTCATTTTAACCTAAATGGGTTTTTAGACCAGTGAAATAACAGCGAGAGTGAGTCAGCATTGTGCACAGAATTGAGCGATACTGGTTCTTTGGGAAATTCATAATCCAACACTGACACTGCTGAGTTAAAGGATGACAGTGAGGAAGATTCTACACCTGAGCTCTGTGATGGGCCAACGTGGTGCTCTACTCTCTTCAGGAATGGATGAGCCAGCTCCACCAAGATTCCCCTTTACTGGAGCACCTGCTATGTATGTAGACGTTGAACACAAGAACGCTTTGGCGTTCCTACAATGATTTCTGACCGATGAGGTCATCGAAAAAATGATTATGATAGCCCGGAGGTTTACTTTCAGGTTTTAACCCCTCTTCAGTTAATTTCTGTGCATGGGGGAAGGTTTGGGGCTTGCTTCATTTTCCTACATACGGTATCTCAGTTTGTCCAACACCATTTGTTGAGCAAGCAGAATTTGTCCCTTTGGATATTTCTGTGTCCTTTTTCGAAGGCTAGGTTCCTGTTGACTGGTGAATATATGTGTAGCTTTTCTGTTCGAATCCATTGATCTATATACCTCTCAGTGTACCAATACACTGCTCTCCCTTAGGGAAAAACAACAACAAAAGTTGTATGAGCCCCTATATAATGATTTTTTTTAATGGACGATGAACTATTTTCCAGGCCAGCACTATCCTATGTTTGAGCACATTGCTGCAGCCACTGTGTCAATCCATCATGCCTTATAGCCTGCGGTACTCATGTTCAGGTATAGTGTTCTGCCATTCACAAGGTTCACACTGGCCAGTTCTTTCAGAAGTGGAAGACCAGGTCCTCCTCCCTCGTCTCTGTCTGGAAACTGCTGAAGTCTACCTGCAGTGAGTGACCCAGCAGGCATTTGAACTACTGGCTGCAAAATTTCCACCATTACAGCCAAATGCAGGCCACCACAGTACAACAGACAGTAACAGCATCTTAACACCACACAAAGGCTCCTCCCTGGGGAGACCACGTGTTCAGGCAATTGCTGCTGTTACACATGTAAGTGGGGGCTACATGAAGTCGCACCATCTCCTGTGGCCCTTCCAGGAACAGGCCATTCTGCTGTTGTTTCTACTGGACTTAGGCTCAGCTGCCAACCTGCCCTCTGCACGCATTCTTCTCCTTACCCTTCCATGTCACCTTCTCTTTGCCCAAGTCAATACTGCTGGTCAGTCACCTACTGGTGGATGCTTGCTTCTGAAGTTTCTGAACCACATTTCCCCATGGTTATGAGACATTGCTGCTGCCACTGCAAGCATTTAACAGGTTACTTTACACCTTCAATGAGAAATCTAGGGGAATAGAAAGAAAGCTTCTTCTTTCTCCCAAGGAGTGGGTGGTGGTTTTGAACCGTTTCCCTTGAGGTTAGCAGCCCAATGTGTAACCCACTACACCAGTAGAGCCTTGGTGGCACTGTCCAGCAATTATTAGACTGCTAAATATGAGGTCAGGGTTTCAAACCTACCAACTTCTCCTTGGGAGAACGATAAAGCTGTTCCCATAAAAGACTGACAGCTCCAGAAGCCCTCTATAGGGTGGCTATGAGTTGGAATTTTGCGGTCATTTAGGGCTTTTTGGTGGCATGTGATTTTTTAGGGCTTTTAGGTTGTTTGTGGACGTTCAAGGTGTGTTTGGGGCATTCGGGTGGTTTGGGGTTTTTAGGGTGTTTTATAAGATTTTAGGGAGTGTTTAAGGGATTTAGGGGTGGTTTTTTAGAGTGTATAGGTATTTTTCAGCACAATATGGTGATTTTAGTGATGTTACAGAGTTCCTTAGGGATTTTAGGGTATTTTTAATATTATATGTGTTTTTTTCCCCCAGCATTTTAGGTTTTCTTAGGGCTTTCATGGTGTTTTCAGGGCATATATGGGGTTTAGGAATGTTTAGGGTTTGGGAATCTTCTAAGGATGATTTTTGGAAGTTTCACATGTTTGGGTGGGCATTTGGTGTTTTTTTGTGGCTTTAGAGTGTTTATGGGATCCTGTCAATTTGCAGCTTTAATTCCGCAAAGAAAAGTCAGACAGCAAGCCAGAAAGGAGCAGGAAATGAAGGGGAAGCCCAGGCCACATGTTACAGCTGCCAAGTCCGGAGAACCTAGGTGTGGTCGTTGGCTACCTGGGACCGGGAGTGGGGCTGTGCTCCTGCCCAAGGGTGCTAGGGAGTAAACCAATCTCAGCTGGACGTTTGGCTTTTCTACTAATTAGCCGACTCCATGAACTTTCCCAAGGGCAGCTGGCGAATTGCCAGGGGAACCCAGCTAGACCCCCCACACAAAAGCACAGGGATGGTTACAGGAACAGGAGGTTTCACACAGTGGATGTGCAGGGCTTGGGGTCAGGATTGGGGGCCAAGGTGAGGAAGGGGCAGCAATAAGGCCTGGTCCCAAATAATCAGACACTGAGCAATAAAAGTACAAGGACTGCCAAGAGAACATGGGGACAAAGGATGGCTGGACTTCATTTGATATCTTTGGACGTGCTGTCAGGAGAGACCAGTCCCTGAAGGGACATCAAGTCCATGAAGGACATGATGCTTGGCAAAAAGTGGAGGACGGGCAATAAAACAGCTCGAACCAGTGGCTACATCAGTGGGCATAGTAACAATGGTGAGGATGGTTCGAGACCTGGCAGTGTTTTATTTTACTGCTTGTGTTTTTCTAGAACTGTCTTTCCTGGATGCACGAGGAAGGATAACTGTGCTTGTGGGAAGCAAATGCACAGTGGGCAGCGCTTTGGCCAACATAGGTACACCACCGGCACACAGTGCCCCCTTACTTGGCATCCAAAGTGACAGGATTTGTCTTTCCCCAGAGCTCTCCAGCCCTGGGGGAAGCGGCCCTGCCTTTGGCGCACCCCAGGGGGCAG
This sequence comes from Tenrec ecaudatus, assembly GCF_050624435.1. NCBI lineage: Eukaryota > Metazoa > Chordata > Mammalia > Afrosoricida > Tenrecidae > Tenrec > Tenrec ecaudatus. The sequence goes on along the minus strand of NW_027459319.1, from coordinate 47,273 downwards.
CACTGCTGCTCTCTCACTGGCTACATCTGTGAGGACCCAGAGAGCAGCTCCTTTCTGCTGCTCTCCTCTCAGACTTCTGCCAGAAGCCTTGGCTCGTCCTGGATCCTCCCTTGATTCCCACTCTGCACCTTTGGGGACGCCCAGCCCATTAACTCTCTCCCATCCTTCCTTGCTGCCTCTTGTCCAGATGCCTGAGCTGGGCTTCAAGTAGTTGTAATGTTATGCTTAGGTGAGATGTGTTCAGCTTGTTTACTGTCTGTATACAAGAAAAGAGTGCAGCCCAAGACATCCACCCTTTTGTTCCTCTATGGAAAGCCTGTTATGTGTCATAGTCTTCTCTCTGTGCAGTGCTTTCCTCTGCTGCTGATGCTTTTACATGAAATAGGACTCGGTGTGTCACTGCTACAGGAAATTATCTCTGAAAAAATAATATGCCCAGAACTCAGAAACAGTGTCAGCTTGCATCTGGCATCATGGAAGCATCATGGGTGTGTTTCCATTCATTCGCTCCTGAGTGTCACATGTTAAACTCAGTGCATAGCATAAACAGCAGCAGGCACAAACTGAGACAAAGCACACCCTTTGCTGTGAAGCACATTCCGACTCCTGGCTGCCCCTGTGCCACAGAGTAGAACTGCCCCGCAGGGGCTCCCTAGCTGTCATCTTTACAGAGGCACATGGCCACACCTCCCTTTTGGGAAGCCACTGGGTAGGTTTGAACTTCAGGGTTGTAGTAGTTGATATTGTAGAGCCCTGGAGTCAGTTCGGATTCATAGGGGCCTGTGCACTAGAGAGAGAAACAAAGCCCAGTCCTGCGCCATCCTCGCACTTGTTACTGTATTTGAGCCGATTCTCGCAGCCACGGTGTCAATCCACCTAAGTAAGGGTCTTCCTCTTGTTTGCTAACCCTCTGCCAAAAATGATGCCCTTCTTGCAGGACTGGTTCCACCATAGTAATATGTCCAAAGTACCTGAGACAACGTCTCCGCATCCTCTTTCAGATCTCCTGCCTTTAGTTTGTCAGCTCACTTCGATGGAGTCGATGCTGAGCCATAGCGACTCTATGAGATCAGAGCAGAACTATCTCTGTGGGTTTCCCAAAGGCTAACTCTATGGGAGTAGAACGCCTCATCCTTTTCTTCTGAGGACTGACTGGTGGTTCCCCACTACTGACATTACAGTTGACACCCAAGGCATAAGGTACTATGCCACCAGAAGTCCCTTGCCCCTGTGTAATAACCAACACCACCTACACACAAAACCCACCCCTTCTCTGTCAGTTTGATGTATGGTGATGGCTTGAGTTGCTATGAAATTGGAAGCTACTAGGGGGAACCCGACAAAAACTACAATTTTTTCAAAACTATGCATTTAAATTTTTTATCCCCTTCATAGTACTCTCCATTACACTTCACACATTTGTCTAATCTGTGATTACATTCTTGGAAACATTTTTCAAACTCAGCAGTTTGGGTGACACCCTTGTTTCCCCCCCCCCTCTTCTGTGTTGTCAAACCACTGTCCTTCATTCATGGAAACAGAAAGAAGTCACATGGAGTGAGTTCAGGTGATTAGGATATGAGGGACAAGAGAGGCATGCTTTTTTGGGGGATGTTTTCATACTGTTATTTCTTTTCTCTTTTTTTATAATCAATTTTTGGGGCCTCATACAACTCTTATCACAATTGATACATACATCATATTTGTACATTCATTGCCCTCATCATTCTGACAACATTTGCTCCCCACTTAATCCGCTGGCATCAGCTGATAATTATTCCCCATCCCTCATGAACCCTGAATAATTTCTAAATTATTATTTTGTCTTATCTTACACTATACAATATCTCCCTTCAGCCACTTTTCTGTTGTCTGTCCCCCAGGGAGATGGTTATATGTAGATCCTTGTAATCGGTTTCCCCTTTCCATTCCTCCCTCCCTCTACCCTCCTCGTATCGCCACTCTCACCACTGGTCCTGAAGGGATCATCCGCCCTGGATTCCCTGTGTTTCCAGTTCCTATCTGTACCAGTGTACATCCTCAGGTCTAGCTAGATTTGTAAGGTAGAATGGGGATCATTTTAGTTGTGGGGGAAGAAGCATTTAGGAGCTAGAGGAAAGTTGTATGTTTCATTGTTGCTACAGTGCACCCTGACTGGCTCCTCTCCTCCCTGCTACCCTTCTGTAAGGGGATGTCCAATTATCTACAAATGAGCTTTGGGTTTTCACTCCACACTCCCCCGTATTCACAAAGATATGATTTTTTTGTTCCGATGATGTCTGATACCTGATTCTTCCGACACCTCGTGATCACACATGCTGGTGTGCTTCTTTCATGTGGGCTTTGTTGCTTCTCAGCTACATGACCACTTGTTTAACTTCAAGCTTTTAAGACCCCAGAATGTATAACTATTGATAGCCGACCACCATCAACTTCAGTCACCACATTTGCTTATGCACCCATTTGCCTCCAGCAATTGTGTTGGGGAGGTGAGCATCACGGAATGCCACTTTAATACAACAAAGTATTTTTGCATTGAGGGAGTACTTGAATGGAGGCCCAATGTACATCTGTTACCTTAATACTAAACCTATAAATATATGCATATAGATCTATTTCCCCATCGTTATACATAAATATATTTACATATGCACATGCCTTTATTTAGACCTCTATAAATGCCCTTTGCTTCCTACCTCTTTCCTTGATTTCCTTTTACTTTCTGATTGTCCCACTCTCATGTTCAGCCTTCATTTGTGTTTCAGTAATTCCTCTAGGTTACATTACTCTTGGTTACACTCTACCAAGCCTCCTATACCCTCCTCACCATCTATTTGGATCACTTGGTGTTCCCTTGTCCCTGGGTTTGTTAACAGCACTTCCTTTTTCCCTACACCCCCCTTTCCCATCTCCCTCCCCCAGCTGTCAGTCCCATTGTTTTCTCCTCCAGATTGTTCATCCAGCCTATCTCATTTAGACAGACCTGTGGAAATCATAGCATGCACAAAAACGAGACAGAGCAAACCCAAGCAACAAAATGAAACAAAAGAACAACACCACCACCAACAAGCCAATGACAAAAAGCAAAACAAAACACAAGAAAGAAAAGCTTTTAGTTAGTTCAAGGACTGTTTGTTGGCCTTTAGGAGTGTTTTCTCATAGAGTATGATGGGTCAGCTAGCCCTGGCCCCAAAGTCTATTTTTGGTATTCCCTGGGGACTTCGTTGCTCTGTTCCCCTTCCTGTTCTGTTGTACACCCTTAGTATTTTGCCTCGGTGTGCTGGGATCAGATCGGGCGATAGAGGCATGCTGTTTTTTTTGTGTGAGCAGGTGCACTGTCATGGTGGCAAAACCAGTCCCCTGTCTACCACTAATCAGTCCTTTTTATTTTAAATAAATCATTTTTATTGGGGGATCTTACAGCTCTTGTAACAATTCATACACCAATTTGTATGAAGCACATTTGTACATACATTGCTATCATCATTTCCAAACATGTTCTTTCTCCTTGAGCTCCTTTTTTCCCCTCCTCCCACCCACGTGAACCACTGATACTTTATACATACTTTTTATTTTTATATTTTACGCCTCTGCTGTATCCCTTCACCCAAACTTCTGCTGTTTGTTCCCTTGGGTGGTGGAGTGGGGCTGTATGTCCATCATTGAGATTGGTTTCCCCTTTCTTCTGCTTATCCCCCCTACCTTCCCTCGTGGTGTTGCTACTCTCAGTATTGGTCCTGAGGGGTTTATCTGTCCTGGATTCTGTGTGTCGGAACTTCTAGTCAATAGCAGTGTGCAAGCTCTGGTCTAGCCAGACAACTCAGACCTTCTTACACAATATCTTCAGAACCTCTATATAGGAAGCTTGATTAACAGTCTGACCTAGTGCAATGACTAAACTCCAAATGCACTATCACCCTCACATCAACAAAACCAAACAAATGAGCATCTTCTTGAAGTTTGAGTTCACTTGACGAGGTGTATTTGAGTGAGGTGATGATGGCGTCTTACACTGACTTGATTTATGTTTGCATTCTGGCTTGTGAGAAGAGCACAAGGTCTTGTCACCAGCAATGACCTTGGGAAAAAAGTGTGGGTGCACTAGCTCAGAGCAAGTTGCCAGATGCCTGCCCAAACAGGAGAATGTATATTTTGAAATGTGTACCCAGTGGAGCTTTGTACCGCTTGGTTTTTTGGCGGGGGTGGGGTGGGGGTGGGTGGAAGGCCGGCTACTCCTTTGTAGGTTAGATAATCTGAGATGTGCTATTTGAAATTTCCTGGGGCCAGTTTTAGACAAAACTAGAAAAGTTAATTTTGCTGTATGGAAAAATCTGACAGTCTGGAAGTATCTAATTTTCCTCACATGCCATCATTCCCCTAGTAGCATTATTCTTAGTTAAATCTCTCCTCTGTTCCTCCTTAGGGTTTCCCCCACTACCTGATGTTCCTTTTCTCCTACTCATCATCAAGGGACTTGTGTCCAAAGTGAGGACAGCAAATAAGAGACCCTCCTGACTCTCTGTTAAGAAGGGTGCTCTGGTGCATGCGTGTGTTTATGTGTGCACATACAATCGCATTTGAATTTTGTTGGAAGAGGCTTCATAGAGACAGAGAGTGACATGGTTAGAGCTGCTGCACATGTAGAGCACTGTACTCTATGGTGTTCTAATTCAAATGCATGTAAGGTCCAAGAGAGGTAATAGAAGCAAGTGACCAGGGTCAGGGAAGGCAGTAGGAGGAACTGAGGGAGCCTGAATGCCTCACACCCTGCCAGTTTCACTGATTCTTGGATGGGAGAGTACCAACCTAGTGCTGTGAAATCTTCGCAGTTTTCAGAGGCTTGGGGGATTTAAATTTTGTATGTAAAAAATAGACATCTAAATGCTTGTAATTTATTGATTTCGATAAACACACTGAATGCCAGTACGCAAGTCAAACAAACCAAACTGACAGCCATCGATTCTTTGCCAACTCATAGTGACCCTATTAGACAGGGTAGAACTGCCCCTCAGTTCAGCTCCCAGCCCTGGAGGCCCACCAGTTCCTCGTTATTATCATGAGGAATACTATTTTCACAAGAGCATTACATACCCCTAGAGACTAAACCATAAAGCCATATAGGCTTTGACCATCAATTCTGATATGCTTTTTCCTCAAACTGATGGGTCATTTGATGGAATCCTTGTATTACTTCCCTAACATAAAAATTAATCAAGCAAAGGAGATTCAGTGCTCAGTACTACAGCCCCCTATTTAGAGATTAACTCTTAAAAACCACCACCACCACCACCACCACCACCACCACCACCACCACCACCGCCACCTTATCTATGTTGATAAAAACTTGAGTAGGCTGTATAAATATCTCAAGTATTTAGGATAAAATGGATTCTTATTCTACTGTCACATATTTAGTTTGAGTTATGTGTTTCCATCTGAACACAAATTAAATAGACCTCATTGACATCTTTTCAAAATGCCATAAAAATTAAATGATTACCTTAAAAGATACTCAGTATAATTAGGCATCAGAAAAATGTACATCAACACTAGAGCGAGATAGTGTTTCAACCCATCAAGATGACACTAGCCAAGAATATTAAAAATACCATTGAGTGCTGGAAGAATGAACAGATTTGTGTCAGAAGAACAGTCTGAAAGGTCCTTAGAAGCAAGCACGGGGAGACTTCACATGCTTTGGATATGTTATCAGGAGATGCCAGTCCCTGGAAAAGGCTGAAATGTTAGGTTCAAGTATAACAACAGTTTTGAAGATGGTGTAGGACTGCGCAGTGGTTCATTCTGCCTTGAGTTGGAACTGACTCAATAGCACCTAATGCTAAAAGCTAGATGCTTTTGATCCTAAATGAAAAGTGGATGGTCCAGCCTCCATACCAGCTACGTGGACAACTGCCCCTCCCCCCAGAAGAATTTACTTTAGAAGACGGCACTGAACCTGTAGCTAGGGGAGATGGACATGTCTGATCAGAGCACACAGGGGCAAATGAAGGGGGAGGAAGAGAGTGGAGCACACACTGGTCCACCAGGCTTGGAGGATGATTTTGGCACTCTGAACAGCCAATGTACAGAGTGGACCATATGGCTGATCCCACTATGAGACATGCCATCCCTTGCTGGCCCAGAGCACTATGGGGACAATACCGGAGACTCTGTGTTGGGACTGACCCGACTGGCCCTCCAACACGGAGGCAAATCACTAAAAGCATGCAGCAGAGCAACCATGAGAGCAGAGCGGGTAGCCCCTGAGGGAGTACAAAGGACAGACTCTGGGGCCAGAGCAAGATACGCCATCAGACCTGACTGAAGGACACACCTATAGAAAAAAAAAATCAGACCTTGATCTATTTACAGGTTTTTCTTTCTTAAAAAATTTTTTTGTCTTTTAATTAATTTACTCTTTTATTGATCATTGGTTTTCTGTTGTTGTTTTTTTGTCATCACAGTGTTCTCACCCATCGCCTATCTTGCTATGGTTTGATTTTTGGTGCATATTATTATCTCAACAGATCTATCTAGATAAGATAGGCTGGAAGAATAGTCTGGAGGAGAAAACAACAGGACCAATGGTTCCCGGGGACATGGGAGAGAGAGAGGAGGGGGTAAGGAGGTGATGCTGACCAATCCAGCGACAGGGGAGCAACAAGTAATCCAAAATCCGTCGCAAGGAGGGTGTGAGAAGCCTGGTAGGTATTCAGCAAGGGCAATGTAACCAAGAGAAATTACTCAAACCCAAGTGAAAGCTGAGCATGATAGTCGGACAAGAGGAAAGTAAAAGTAAATAGAGGAAAGAACTAGGTGACAAAGGGTATTTCTAGAGGTCTACATACTGGCATGTACATATGTAAATATATTTATACAGGAGGGTTCGTAAATAGATCAACGTGCATATATTTATAGACTTAGTATTAAGGCAGTAGATGGACATTGCCAAATACTTACTCAATGCAAGAAGACGTTATATTAAATTGGCATTCCATGATGAACACCTTTCCAACATGATGGTTGAAGAAAAATGTGTGCACTAGCAAATGTGGTGAAGAAAGCTGATGGTGCCTGGCTATCAAAAGTTATAGCATCTGGGATCTTACAGGCTTGAAAATAAAGAAGCGGCCATCTAGCTCAGAAGCAACAAAGCCCACATGGAGGAAGCACACCAGCCTGTGTGACCATGAACTGTTGAAGGGATCAGATATCAAGCATCAAAGAACACAAAAATCATGTCATTGTAAATGAGGGTGAGTGCAGAGTGGAGACTCAAAGCCCATTGGTAGGTAACTGGACACCCCCTTCCTGAAGGGATGTGGGGAGGAGATAAGCCAGTCAGGGTGCAGGGTAGCAACAATGAAACATGTTTCCTCTAGTTCCTAAATGCTTCCTCCCCCCACTATCATGATCCAAATTCTACTTTACAAATCTGGCTAGACAAGGGGATGTACAGAGAGATCGCCTTGGAGATTGGGTGGATGTTCCCACAGTAGCGTGGAGCCTCACAAGTGGTGGTCAGGCGTTTCCCCCAGTCACTTGTAGGACCTCAGGATTTAGGCTGGGGATGCCCCCACTTTTTATAGGGGAGAACAACCTGTGGCCTGGTGTGTGGGAGAGGACCAGCGTGAATTCCCCAGCTGCTTGCCACACCAATAAGTGGGGGGTGGGAGCTCCCTCAGTTGGGCCTTCAGGTTTGCCCTAGGCAGAGGGGAGTGGCCTGGAGACAGCTATTGTCTTGTGATGGGAAAGAGAGTGAAAGGAGAGGAAAAAGAGAGAAAGAGGAAGACACAGACTGGGGCAATAATGCCAACCAGACTGACAACCACTCACCCACACACAACTAAAATGCACAGAGTAAACAAAGGTGACAACAGTAAAAAAAAAAAAAAAGAAAAGAAAACAACTAAAAAGGAGAACCAAATCTGTGGAGGCTGTGGTAGGAAGTAGAGAAGAGCTAGATGGAGCGGAGAAAAGCAGAAAACCTGTAAGAAGAGTCCAATAAAAGGAAAAAGAGAGAAGAGAAAAGGAAGGAGGAGGAGAGAGTATTTTTTAAATGGTTAAAGAAATAACTGACCCTGTGTTATGCTGTGTGTAGCTCTGACTCGTCCTGTGTGCAGTACTGTCTTAGGGGTCAGGCTGCCCACTAGGAGGACAGGGTTGCCCTAGGCAGAGTGTAGGGCTCTGGAAACCAGCAGTGGTATGTGCAAGCAATGAGAGGGAGCAGAGAGAATCGTACAAGCTAAGAGAGAGGTGAAGAAAGCAAAGACAGAAAGAGGAAAGAAAGAAAAAGAGAATAAAGAGAATGAAGGAAATAAATCCAACTGAGTTCACTAAGGTTGGCTGTGATGGTAAAGAGCAAGGAGAGAGAGAAGGAGGAAATAAAGTATAAAGTAGTAGCTGATCCCTGATTGCTTGGATGAGGGGCCAGAGGGGTTTAGACACTGCTCCAACATGGCAGGTCAGTGTGCCCTTTTAATGCCGGGACCCAGTGGTGCTGGGCAGAATTGCCCTAGTTGACGAGATCACCTTAGAGGCATGACGGAGGTTTCTTCAACGGTGCAGCGCACTGTAGGTGTTTGTCCCAGGTGCCTTGTGTGGTGTACAGCACTCCCACACAGGGCAGGCTGGAGTGCCTCCTGCTATTTGGGTTGATTTGCCCTAAGCGGAGGGAAGTGACCTGGAAGCCTTTAGTGGCATATGAGAGGAGAGAGTGGGAGAGAAGAGGAAAAAGAGGGGAAAAGGGGAAAAAAGAGGGATAAAGAAGAAAGCAAGTAAATAAAAGCCCAACACCAACCTGAGCACGTTGAAACTGAGTGCGGTGGAAAAGTTAGAAGGGCTAGTGAATAAAGTGAGAATAAGTAGAGCAGTGGGTAAGGAGGTAATGATACTTGATCACCTGTCCTTGAGGCCAGAGGAATTCCAATTCTTCCTCAAGGTCACGGGGTCATGGACTTGTAAGGTCTCTCTCTCTGGCCTAAATTCCAACCCCAGTCCTTGGCTCCCCGCGAGAAAAATTTCATGCGGAAGCCAGGCTCGTGATCCAAGTGAATTTAATGAGAGTTAAAAGAAGCTTCAGGTTTTACAAGGCACCCATAGGATTCCTTTGACCATGGGGCCTGGCAGAGACTGCCTCAGGTCATGCAAGGATCTCTCTCCTCCCAGGAAGACGACCAGACCACCCCTCTCCCTTCTGGTTCCTGCCTTTTCAAGGGTTCCCGGGGAGGCTGGTGAAGGACCCCAGGTCAATCCCATTGGCTGAACTGCAATCATCTGGCCCAGGTGGGCTGCTCCAGGTGCAACATCCATCGGAGCCCACGGGCAGGAAAATCCAGCTTTCCTATGCTGGCTCTCCTGGGCATGCGTTAATGGACTTTCCCATCCCTGATGTAGGGTTCCACAGATGCTGTGTGAGATTACTTCAAAAGCAAGATCGCGCCCGTGGCCAGGGGTCACTTGGGTGCTGGAGTACCTGCCTTGTGCTGCATGTAGCACTGCAGCAGGGGCTGGGAGGGGGCACTGGGGGGCTCCCTCAGCCCCGTCTAGGGCTCCAAGACCGGCAGGGCCTCCCCAGCTATGTGTAGAATCACTGAGAGGGAAGCTTGTTGTCCTATCTAGACTGCTGATGCTTCCTAGATCAGAGGATTTTCTTTTTTATCCCTCTGGCCAGCTAGAATGAAATTGTCTCCCACAGTCTCTGGGCTACAGCTCAGTGCTGTTTAAGGCTGACACTGCTACAGCGGGTCTTTGTTATGGTAAAAGCTGCCAGGCCCTGTGGCTGAGTTCTGGCATTCCTTAGCTAGGTTGCTTCTTATGCTGATTTATGTTAAGGGACTCCCCTATGTGGTGCTTGGAGCTGAGCAACCAGACTTGGGTTTGAGTTTTAAACCAATCATTTATGTTTCACCCTTAAAAAAAATTCTACTTGTGATGTGCTCAGATTTGGTGGCTGTCAAGCTGACCCCCAGAGGGGGAGATGCAGCTTATCAGGGGGGTTGTTTACTAGTCGGCCAATTGGAACTAAATTTGCTCCCTGGACTCCCGACTTTCTGCCTTTTTCTCCCACACCATGATCTTCCTAAGGTAATAATATATTTTTTCTTCTACTCTAAATTATGGCTACCCACCACCAACCCCTGACCGTGAGCTCAAGGCATCCAACCGCATGGAGAGCTCAGTGTGGGGTTCCCCTCGTGTCTGAGATTCTGCCCCCTCTCAGGGCGTCCACCTGCAGGGATCCCTGCTCCAGGCAAGGGCATATCTGGCACCTGCCACTTCGTCAAAATTATAGTGCTTTAAAGCATTCTTGGTTTGCTTTGTGAGTGGAAATCCCACAAAAGAAGGGGTTCAGGAGAAACCCTGTTACCCTAGTTCTAATTTCAGAACTCCACCTCCCCGTTTCCTTCACCTAATTTCCTATTTTTCTGGTCTGGCAGCAGGAGCTCCAGATAGATGGGTCCTATCTGGTCGCCATTTTCTCTGAATCCCTCCATCTATTTTTTTTACACTCTTAAAAAGTACAAAATATTTACTCTACAAGCGCAAACAGATTTTCAAAAGCAGGGAAAAACCTGAACGTTCAGTACATGGTTCAATCGTCTTTTCATCTCTGTGCCCTAACTATGCTGAGCTCCATGGAACTGCATGGAGGGGAGCTATTCTGGCGTCATCGAGCCAAGTGAGTGTTTTGAATTACCTCAAGTGAATATTTGACTGGAAAGCATAGGGTGTAAAAAAACCCTGAAATCAGTTGGTGCACATCCATCACAAAGAACAGGGCCTTGTACTTAAACCTTTTTTCTGAAAATAAGCAGCCATCTAAGTGAGATATCAACTAAGGCCGCCCAGAACAAGCAGCACAGCCAGTGTGATGCCAGGGTGATAAATAATAGAATCTCAATCTGCAGGTATGAACAAGAATCAGAGCTTAAGTTCGGAACACCCAGTTTGCAAAAGGACTCAAATGCACATGCTGGGTGAATTCCCTCTGACCACAGTCCATGGACATGAACAGATACAGTTAAGTTCAAATGTAACACCTGATCATTTGATCTCTTCAGACTAATTTTAATTTGGTTCCAGTTTTTAGTATTTTTCACTTTCTGTTCGATTGAGGTTTTTCTCTCTTTTATCATTGTTAGTTTTTCTTTTCTACTTGTTTCTTGATTTTGTTTTGTATTTTTTTTAATACATATGAAATCCAGGAGAGGTAAATCCAGAGAGACACTAACAGAATTAACAATCACCTAGGGACAGGCAGGGAAGATTTGGGGGAGTGAGGGGGGGGCTAACAAAAATGAATATAAAAGAAGGAAATGATGTAAACCTGATTGTGGTGAGGATTACACAAATCTTAATATGACTGAAGTATTGAATGATATATGTGAATTATATGAGAATTAAAATAAAACAAAAGCTGAGGTCAGAGATAGGGCAGCAATTTAGCCCTGAATCTCTTGGTGAAGATTGAATGTCATTTTGTGCCAAGAGCCCATTTTTCCACTCATGAAGTTTGGGGAACCGGCCATGCTCCTTCATCACTTTTCTTACCTCAATAAATGGGTACAGTTCACTCTTCTCCCTTTTCTTCTCTGTCACATACTTTGCAGCAGTCAGGGGAACAGAACTTACAGTCCTGAAAGGGATCCATGAGTGTTAGTCCAGGTAGACTAGAGAAACAAATCCACACTCAGATGTGTATAGGAAAGACCTTTATATACAAGAACAGTTGTATATTGAGAAAGCATTCCAGCCCAACCAAGATCAAGTCCATAAGTCCAATATTAGCCCATGTCTGATATCAATCTATAATGTTCTCTTCAGACTCATGAAACACCTTCAATGACCCCAAATGCAGGAAGATCACAGGTCAGTAGTTGCAAAGTCTTCTGCATCCAGTGGTGGTAGAAGCATCTCAGCTTTGGCAGGGTCTCCATGTGGCTCCTCCAGTTCCCAGGGCATGGGTTCTATCAGTGTGGTGCCATGTGTCTTGTTAGTAGGACATCTCTCAGGGAATGAGCAGAAAGATAGTCTCCTGCCTCCAAGGAGGAAATACCAGATTTCCCAGAACCCTGACGGGAAGGCCAGGCCCACAAAGAGGCCTCATTGGCCATAACCCAATAGAGAGACTAGAGTCTACCCCTTCACTCTTAATCCTCTCAAGTCCCAAATTGACACCAGATTGTATAACTACAACAGACCACCCCTTGTCCATTTGACATTTTCACAAAATTCTTTAGCCGTATATAATTTCAAAACAATAATAGAATCATATCAGTATCTAACAGTATAATATGAAAATGCATACATTTCACTCCGTGCCACCCTCCTTTAAACATAATATTCTGTAAGTGATGAAACAAAAATATCCTATGCTTAACAATTGCAGGTAAGGTACACCCACATATTAATCCTATAATTCTATGAATATATTCCAGTATCTATGAAATCTTGCAAGCTAGCCACTTCACGCCTTTATCTGGCCCATTTTGGCTATCCAGTTTCTCTACTGCCTACTTACATCAACCCAGTGCTCTGAGGAGACAATCATATTCTTCAATATAAAGAGTCTTCATGCCAGTTGGAACCTTGTGAAGTCCACATCCACAAGAAAGTCAAAGCAGGACAGTTCGTCTATACAGTCTGCAGCAGTATATACCAGTGCACAGGCTCAACATTCTTCTCTTCATCTGGTCGGGTTCGGGTCAAGTCAATGTGGGCTCCCTCTCTTGGCCTCACCTCAGTGTCCATTGGTCGCATTGCCTTTAGGCCTTGGCCCCATCACCAATTCTCCACAACTCTAGTCCCCTCAGAGTAGGTCATGGACTTCAAACGAGTCAACCTGCTCTCATCTTCTTCTCTACTGCCTGTAAACCAGGTCCACAAGTGTCAGTGGTCAGAATGAACCCGCTGCTCTATTGCTGCTATTCTGCCACTTTCACTCAACAAGCAGATCCAGGTGGTCACCTAGCAATCATTTCAGGCTTCTACAGGCTCCCTTGAATGTTCAGTACTAGAAAGGAGTTTCTTCAGGCTTTGAGATTTTTTTCCAGTTTCTGACAAAAACCACTATTCAAAATTCAAATATTACAAAAGTTCCCTTTTAATGCACATGAAGCTCTTCCTCACAGTGGGAGCAGTGCACAGAAACGGACCTTGATGCTGGGCTGCTCTGTGCGTGCTTTGGTCAGTTGGGAGCTGCTGATTCACAGATTCACTTCACGTGGATGAAGATGCTTGTTTGCTTCCCCGTGAGTTTATCGCGCTTCAACAGAGAAGAACCCTGTTCTTGGGTTTTGCCTCTGCCTTGCTCCTAGCACCGCTGGAATAGAAAGATTACAAATGATTTTTTTGTTGTTGTTTTAAAAAACAGAAAAGAAATGCCGTGTACCTGTTAGGTAAGTAGAGGCAGAACTGAGGGTGGTCGCTGTGCATGCCAAACCTCCTCCCCATCACAGACAGTTGAAAGCTGCTTCAGGCTGGAAAGATGCACACATTTAGGTCCTTGTGACAGGAAGCAGGTCAACCTGGGCGGGCCCCCATCTAGACCAGGTGGGCTTAATTCAGTCAATGGGGTCAAACAGTACCGTCAGCCATGCCTACCAACAGGGTATGGGTGGGGGCCTCCCACCAGCTGTCATGCAACCCAGCGCGCGTGGGCTGTCCAGTCCGCCCCCACCCCCCACGAGCATATTTGCCTCTTCTATCCTTTATAAAGTCACTTGGATCACAAACTAGGTTTCTGCGTCAATTGGTTCTTGTGTGAAGCCAAGGACAGAGGTACATTTCTCCCAGAGAGAGCCCTCACATAACCAAATCAGATTATAGCCTTCAGTGTTAGGGTTCCAACGAATTTTGGGGGAATATCTCAAGTGGTAGTGGTAAGGACACAACTCAATCCATATTATCTCTTTATTTTGCTCAGCCAGATGCTTGCCCTTTGAGCCTGAATTGTTGCAAGGCTTATTACCCCATCAAGTGTTCCCAGAGCAAGCCCTAAATGGGCAGTAGTCACACACAAGGAAGATTTGCAGGGGACACTGTTAAGAATGATTAATGCTTAAGTGTTCCTTGTCTCCCCAAATGTACCATCTGGCAGAAAATTTCTTAGATCTCTCTCCTGGGAGAGATATACCTCAGCTCTTGAATAACTCTCCTGGTCATAGAAGTCAAATTCCAAGCTTTTCATCCAACATTCATAAAGCTAAATAAATGTTACATAAACCTAAGTTCTCTATCTTGGATAAGACAAAGTAAAACCATGACTTGAGAAGGTTTTCATTGAGGACAGAGACAACTTCAGATATTCTAAGCCTATGAAATTGGTCATGATTCAGGCAACTTGCCAAGGAAGCAGGTAATACCTAGGTGGGAGGTGGAATGAATAAGAACTTGCACTAAGATTCCATTCCATCAGGTGCAGCTGGTGACTTTGGAGGCCCAGAGCAGGCAGTGGGAGAGAGAAGACCAGAGCAGGGGAGGGATGTGATGAGCTGGAGGGTAGAGGGAGGGATTATGTGTTGTTCTGCTGTCACCTCCCACCCCACTGTGACCCTTTAGTGATGTGGGCCCAGGTTTGTGATGCAAGTGGTTTTGAAGGCAGAGGGGACTCAGAGTGCTCAGTTGCCTGAGTGCAACCGCTGTATCCAGAAGATGGAGGAGATTCTCTTTCTGCTGGAACAGAAAAGTGCTTCCTGGCTGACCTACCAATACCCCACCTGGTTCACTGTTTTGACCTTGGGCATCCTGTATGGAGTGGGTTGCTTCTTCCTGGTCCTCCCCTTCCTTCCAAATACTCCACCTGTGCGACCACCCAGGAAAAGGATAAAGGTAAGAAATTCTCAACCCAGCCATAGGAGAGATTGATTTTTCCTTGTTTTATAAATTTTTCCTTTCGTAATTAATTTCCTGATAGGGGAAATCTCAAGAAAGAAGAGACCATCAGCCCTGGCTTTGGAATGTTGATGAGGGCTGGTGCGTCCTTACTCACTGTTAGGACTTTGTTCACTGCATTGGTATCATTTTATCCTTGCCGGCTTATGTTGATTTTCATTATTTCTGTTGGCTTTCCCTGTTTGTGAAGCACAGGAGGCGTGGATGCATCATGATCATGGACACAAGGGTTGACAGAGTTGCAGGTGGAGAGATCTCATGGCAGAGGGAGGGATTGTGAGATCAGCAGTGTGGAGAACTTCCCCATCGGGAAGCTAGGGAGTGAAGGGGGATTGATTTCAAGACGAAAAAATGAAGGAGGCCAGAGGGGACAGAGAGCTTTAGACCTGACTGTGATTACCCAACTCCTTTTGAAGGCAATTTAACCATGGAGGGGGGGGGTGTTGTTCTAAAATGGATATGGTAATCATTGATTGTACCATTGCCCTTGATCTGATTGAATGACTGAACTATTGACTCGTATGATATGTAAATCATTTGCCAGTAAGATGAGCATTCAAAAATATTTCTCTTTGAAGATCTCAGACCTCCCATCTCTAGTTGTTATAGAGGGCAATAGGTAAAAATCCCCAATATAGTGACGCAGTGGCTAAGGACTAGATGACTAGACATTTCAAAGGGCAGCTCTCATCACTGGGTCCTCAGTCTCTTTCCTTGAGCTCCAGTCTCTGGGCCAAGGCTCCTTTTCTGTCTGGGCTAATTGAGAAAGCATGGCTGACCCCGGGGAGGAAGTGGTCAAGGGCTGGCCCAGAGCTTCAGCCTCCATAATCAAAATCTTGCCCACCAGAACACTGAGTGCTGAGAGTGTGTGCTCTCCGTGAGCAGAGGAAGGCTGACGGAAGAAATGCACTCTAGGTCTCACACAGAAGCTGGTTTCTGGGCTTTAGTCATTCCATGGAGATTGTCATTCTTCTAATCACCAGTAAATGCCTGCAGTTTGTCACAAAGAACAGATGCAGGATTGGATTCCAGCCTGACTTCCTCTCTTGTGCCCCAGCCTCAGGTGGAGACAAGGAGAAGCAGCAGGTCAAGGGACAAAGGTGACGCTCTGAAAGGTAAGGTTCTGCCCATTCAACCAAGCTCTGTAAGCTCTCCTGTCCCCTCCTCTGCAGGATGCCAGTGGCAACAGCCCGTCTCTCTCAGGTAATAATCCTGAACAAAAGGATACTGTGGATGGAAACAGAACCCAGATATTTCCCAGATGTACAGGAGGGGCCTAGGATGGGATGAAGGCTGGCCAAGGTAGGACCCAGTAGGGGGCAGTGGGGGTGTCAGGAGCAGATTCTGGTGGATTTGGAGGTGGAACATTGAGGGGTAACTGCGATAAGCTGTGTAACTTTGCCAAGGTTCAGATTGCTCACTGAGACCCCACAGACAATATTGGAAACCGATGCTCCTTGAAATGCCAAAGCACCTCCTGCCCGTGGGAGTAAGCTATCATTTGACCTTGAGCTCTGGAGAGTCCAACGTCCTAAGTGCACAGCCCGTGTGACATTCCTTTCGGTCCTCTGGGAGGGCTGCACCATAACGGTTCTCTTGATTTCCAGTTTTCCGAAGCTTCCTGCAAGAACTATATGGCGCTCAGAACCTGCGTTTGCGTCTTAGGCAGAAGTAAGTAACCTTCCTGCTTCACCGCGGGGTGCATCTTCCAACCAGGGTGCCTGTGTGGCCTCAGGCTGCAGAGCAGCTGGGATGCGCTGGTTTGGGGGACACTTTCAGGGATGGGCAGAGAATGACAGGAGTCCCGGGCAGTGGGGTGGGGCAGGAAGAGCAGGCCATCAAGGCTTGGGGAGGGGCTGAGCTTGCACCGACCCTTGCTAGCCTGCTAGGTCTCTTGCCCCTTCAGTCCTGGCTGTAATCTGGTCCTTCTGTCTCCTGCAGCCACTTGGGAAACCCACTTGACACTGGCAGCTTTGGTCAACAGAAAGCTCAAGCCCTCTCTGGTAGCTGGCGAAATAGAGGTACGGCTGAAGTCCACGTCGGTACGCGCGCCCCACATGGTTCTGCGGCTCATCCATTCCGGACACCTAGGTCTCAGAACTCCACCCTTCCACGGGCCCAGATGTGCATCTCAACTTCTCATGTCTTACCCGCCTTGAGTCAATCACCAGACTGCGCACATTCCCATGAACCTGACAGTCTTTCACCCACACCACTGGCTCTTCCCTCACCCAGTGCCAAACCCCCGGATTCAAAGGCCTACCTGCAGCCTCCAAGCACTCTCTGGGACTCACCAGCCCCGCACCCCACAGGGACTCGTTCTCAGAATGACTTGTTGGCAAGGCCCAGGCAGAGCCCATCTCCACACAACCGCTGCTCCACACCTGCCATGGCAGCCATCACAAGTCAGGATCCCACAGGCCTCCCTACTGCCTCCCCACCCCAGTGTTGGGCAGCTGCCAAGAACTTACAGCTTCCCTCCTTGGAATACTTTGGGTCTCTGAAAGAGCACTCTACCTGGCACCCCCAAGAAGACACCTTTCGGGAAGGACCCACAAAGAGGCAGGGGGAAGTAGGGAGGCCCACCTTGCTCAACCCCAATGTCCACAAGCTGCTGGAAATAGAAATCACAAAGGCAGAGAAATGGAATATTTGGGAAGAAAAAGGAAAGGGTGTATCAGAATACCATCTGCAGGCCTTAAATATGTTGAAGGCACTCGATGGGGAGCAGATCACTGCACCTCCCCAGCCCTTCTGGAATGCCAGCATCAAAGCAGAGCAGATACCCAGCGCTCAGAAGCATTTTCCACAAAAATTCAGTGAGTTTTTCTGGGGTCTACCTTTTCTGCACAGCGAGTCTCTGGCAGCTGCTCTCAGGGTCTCTGGATCCACCCTAGAGTTTCCCACTGTCTTATTTAATGAAATTCCTAATGCCTTACCAGCTCAAATGCAAGCTAAAGAGTACCCACTCTAGTTGCAACGTCACTCCTTGCCCTACACTGAAGGCCGATTCCAACTTTTACTTCCAACTGCATGCCAAGCCCAGGCCCCACCGCCGGCTACAGTCCTGACTCCGCCCGGTCCACAGCCCCGTGGCCCACTCGCAGTACCTTTTCCTCCTCCTCACAAGAGTCCCTGTGATGAATCCTGTCTTACCGTCCACACTAAGTCCCAATCACGCATTCCAAATTCACTTCAACAGCTGGAAAGCCATTTTTTAAAGAAACAACAGGAAAGTGAGAGTTCTTTACCCTTTATGATACCACCACCCCAGGAAGCTTTTTGTCTTCGCAAACCCACTCATCCCCAGGACAATCAGAAGGTCCAGACCCCAAAGACAGAACCCAAGCTTCCTGACTGCTTGAAGCAATCGGAGCTCCACCGCCAAGAGAACTTCCCTCAATTGCAGGGGCCCCTCGGCAATGGGACTCTTGAGTCTCTGACACTAAAGCAGCCTCAGGAAAAATGGCCAGGGACTTGTCTGGATATGAAGCAGCCCGAATGCTCCTGCTCAACACCTGGAGACAAGCAGGGGAAGAATGTAATGAAGACGGTGTCCCCAGGAAGATGCACACACCCTGGACCGTCGCTTGCGTGCTGCAGAGCCGGTGTCCAGCTGAGGAACAACTCGGTCAATGGACAAGGGAATTACTTGAGGAAAATATCCAAATGTAATCTATCTCTCTGTAGATCAGGAAACTACTGCCCAAAAGGAACTCCGGGAGCCGACTCAAAGGAGTTAAGTGATTTGAGGATACACAAGGGGATTAACGCAGGAACTTACACCCTAAGGGGTCCAAATAAAATCCTACTGGAAAACACCCTGAATGTCCACATGTGCAGGAAGGTGGAGCAGATTAGAAAGGATCAGATCCCTGGCATTGTTTGCCGTTCATGTCTTGCGACCACGCACGCTTTGTCTATTTCCCTGACCCACCCACATGTTGTCAATGTGGCCTCCTGGGGAGAGCTGGAAGATCTGAACACAACGCAGAGCCTTTCCTTTTTCAGCCCGGGCACTCAACAGGTGCTGGACTCGCATATCGTAAGGCTCCAAATGAGGCAGAGGTGGTGCATGCCCCTCAAAGTCCTTGAGCCCACAAACCTCTGTAGGACAAGAAAAGACAACGCAATGTCCTTTCCAAAGTCCACCTGCTTAGCCACCCCTAAGTATTGAACTAACCTAGTAACTGAGGCTGCCAAGGTCCTGGGAGAACCCTGTCAGGCAGACTGGGGAGAGAGAGTGACCACAAAGAAATCAAGCCCTACCCTGGAGAGTCCTTTTGCTGATTGCTCCCCTACAGAGGAGCCTGTTCAGGGAACCCCAGCCTACCCCCCACTTGATAATGACAGTGGATGCTCATTGGCCCTCAGGCAGCCGTTTCCAGCCTTCATGCCCAGTATCCTTGGCAGAACCTTCCAGAATGAAAGTGTCCAGAGAGAGAGAGCCTAGAGCAAACCTCAAATCCAGTACTGACCAGCAAGGGGTCAAGGAAAGAGGGTGCTAGTTGTGCCCCAGGAGGCCCCAGATTGGAAGTGAACTCTGAATGTCCATCTTCAAGAGCCAAAGAGACAGGGTTGGTGGTGGTCAAGAAGTCCTCTTCAATAGAGCTAGACGATAGAGACACTTTCAAAACCAGTGTGCTGGCAAAATCTCAAACCAATGATGTGGACCCGGGGGTGCTTCGAGGCTCTAGGATGTAGTAAAAGTTTCCTGCTACCTGGAAAGTGTGCTCCAGTTCCTGAAAAGCCAAGCCTTACAGCACGAGTGTGCAGTGAGATTAAGCTCCAGGTGGAGGTAGAGGCAGAGGATGGTTCTCCATGCTGTCCTGTTGACGGGCTCCTTCAGGACTGCACCACTGATGTGCTCACTGCCACCAATGTTTTGCCTTCTCAGGTGGTCCATTGCCGCCCCCAGCATTTGTTCACTGGGGATAAGCCAATATGTCAAGGGCCAAGTGGCTTCGTGGTGGCTAGAGCAAGTTACATGGGGCAGCAGAAGCTCAAAAGCCCCAACCTTCAGGACCCCTCGACAAGGAGAAGGAAGGATGCTGTTCCCACTGACAAGAGGGAGACTCATAAATGGCCCAATCCAGAAGAGCATGGAAAAGGATTAGCGGGAAGAGGCATCTCCCAAGTCTGTGGGTTAAGCCAGCCTGTGCAAGACAAGGCATTGGCTGAGTGCCTTGAGATCAAGTCCTCACAGCTCCCACCAGAGAAGGGACAGCTTCCTGCTGAGGGCCACAGCAAAAAATGGAGGAAGCACTTTGTCCAGTGGATTTGCTCCAGCAAAAAATCTACAGGACACGGTGATCCTTTGCAAAACGGAAAGCCCGTATTACCCTGTGGTCACAGCCTTGGGCCCCTTCAAAGACAACCAGTGTCTCCTAACAAGGTCACGGAGGCTCAGGTGCTCACGACAGATGTTGGCCAAGTCCTAGAGGGGACACCAGGCTGTCATCAGGAGTATCTTGCGTCAACGTTATGTCCACGAAAAGAAGCGCAGGCCTCAGTTAATGGATGTTCCTCCAGCTGCAGGGCTCCTTTCTTTGTAGAACACAGGAGAGTGGCAAGTGTGAGACCCTGCCTCCACCAGGCGATACCTGACTGCCAGAGCCTTCCCACCAAGAGCACCTGTATCAGGGATGTATTCACAAATTTCTGTCCGTTCAGGGGATTCAATATCAGAAGCCACACTCAGGCATTGCCCCCCAGGGTGTTTGTGTGCCCAGTCAGCTTGCAGCAGCAGAGGCGGAGGAGGTGGGCTTACTCCAGTTACCCTTACCACTGCCCACATCACTGTCTTCGAGAATATGTCTTATCTGGCAAATTAGAAGACGCTTCTTCTGCTCTGATTAGTAGGAAAGTATCCATGCCAGCCACTTTAGCCTGTTCTGCACAGGCTAATGGCTTCTCTCAGCCATGATATTCATTGTTCCATAATAGAGATTTTCCCCCTCCTACATTAAAGTGTGACTTCTGTGCTGCATGGCGGGATCTAAAGGGGGTGTCATGTGTGTTAGTCTGTGTAGACTAGAGAAACAAAATTCATACACTCATATTTTATGAGTTTTATATAAAGGTTAAGTGAACATTGAAAAGCCTCCCAACCCAGTTCAATCTAAGACCACCAGTCCAATAGTATCCCATGTGTCTGACACCAATCTACAAAGTCCTCCTCACAATCCAAAAACACACGGGGAGACAATGACTGCAGGAGGAAATTGTAGTCCGTGCGCTGGCAGGTTCTCCATGAGGCTGCTGCAGAAACCAGGGCTGCAACAGGGTAGGTCCATGTGGCTTCTCCTCAGGGATCTCCCAGGAAATGAGTCTTTCCAGCTGCTTTAGGGACCTAACAAATGCATATCCACCCTGGTGGCACTATCAGAGAGCAAGAGACCAGAAAGGCTAGGCTCACAGAGCCATTGATCTCCCTGCCCTTCAATTAACCCCACATGAGTTCATTGACGAGGTTGGCATAATATACCTTTAACTATGTTAGATACTGCGTCTCCTTCTCTGAGTGCTAGCTCTGACTTCTCAAAGGGCAGGGCTCTGGAGGAGGTTTTCAGCAGTGTTTCCCACCCACTTCCATCCCAAGTTCTTCATTTTGCACCTCTTATGATTTATGGTAACACCCCTACTGTGAAAACCTCAGAAGGTCCCAACACAGTGAAGAATGTTCCCTGGTGCCATTACTTTGTCTTCAACGTTATGTGGCTGCAGTTGATAGGTTTTGAGAGGCGCAATCCAGCCAAGAAATTCCATCGAGGGTCCAGAAGAGGTTTAGACCAAAGTAGCGTCTCATGGTACCAAGCAGGCATGAGACATGTGGCGGCCTGTCTAAGTCCCACATGTGCATTTGATGAAGGCTGCCAAGTTTGGCATGGAGGTTCCGCCTCAATACACCTGTCACAAAATGTGAAATGACATATTTTGCTACCTTTGCCTCTCTCCCAGCCTAGGGTAACCTCCAGGATGGAAGTCCCAGGTCTGACACATGTGGGTGGGAACTGCTAGGGAGGCTGCCAGCGGGGGACTCTGCTCACCCACTGCACCAAGGGAAAATCCGGTTCACAGCTCACATGCCTTCCTCTGTATATAAACCCGGAGAAGGAGCAACAGCTTAGGCTGAGTGGTACAGGATGAGCGTCTGTGTAATAACCACTAATGGTTAGGCACCATGGACACAGGGTAGGGAAGGATACAGTGAAGAAGAATATGAAGCGTTGGACGTAGCAAAGGGGGCCAAAGAGCATGAGGATCCCCAGAAATGACGCAAGACACAAGCGGAGCTAACACAGGCTTACAAAGGGGAATCGGCCAGGTGCTTCACCCCAGCTTTAGCTAGCTGCCCCCACAGCAGAACTTTATCTCCTACAGAGAGCACTGGGTTGGATAGCAAAGGCACAGCTTTCAAGCAGGGAAGGTTACTTTCTCAATACTATCTTTAGTGGGGCGACAAACTGTTATTTTACTTGATTTCCATCTCCTGACTGGGGGAAGGATGAGTTGATAGCCAGGGTGGGGTAGAGTGGGGATGAGTCAATAACAGAGTGCCAGGACTCAGTAAACATGACCCCAGGCTTTTGGGCTTCACACATGCATACACACACGCGTCCGCGCTCTAGGAATGTTCTCACGAAACATGACCCCAGGCTGGTGGTCTTCACATGCACACACACGCGTGCGCACACACACACATACATGCTCTAGGAATGTTCTCAGCAAACATGACCCCAGGCTGGTGGTCTTCACACACACACACACACACACACACACACACACACACGCACACACACACACACGCTCTAGGAATGTTCTCAGGAAACATGATCCCAGGCTGGTGGTTTTCACACACACACTCACGCGCACACTCTAGGAATGTTCTCAGGAAACATGACCCCAGGCTGGTGATCTTCACACACACGCACACACACACACACACACACGCGTGCACGTGCTCTAGGAATGTTCTCCGGAGAGAGTGGCTTCTAAGGACTGAGTGCTGCAAAGAAAGTCACAACTGGGAGCAGCCTTCCCTTCCCCTAGAGACTCCTGGGAAATCAGGATGTGCACGGAGATTAGACATCACCTGTCTTGATAAGGGAAACCAGTTCAATAGTGGTCAGTGTTTCCTCTGTGCTTCTAACACAGGGTTTTATTTCCTGGGCACCAGATTATAGAAGAAGGCAGGAGGGCCCCCCAAAATATGATTAGTTGATCCGCTTGAGTAAATTCTCATGTGCTTAAAAGAACACCCCTGGTGGGCCAGGGTTTACTGTTTACTGAACTAAACAGTAAAGGATGGCGAGGAAGACATCCACTGAGCCTTGACCTCCATGCCTCAGTCAGGACACCAAGTGTGTGTGTGGGGTGGGTGGGGACTGACACCAGTGGTGGAGGAGGGAAGTGGACATAGGCCCCAGAGACTGCTGGTACAGCAGCATGATGTTGTTTCTGGAGTCCTGATTGTGCCAAGGCAGCCTCTGGAGTGACTGTGGCAGTAAAAAATCAGATTCTGGATCTGCAGAGCCTGGATCTGGGGCCTCTTGGGTAGCAGGTAGCTTGGGTGTGTTCCTAGAGAGAGTGAAGAGCTGGACACCGGACTCCCCGCTGCTGAACCCTACCGTTCGTGCTAGGTAAGTGCACGGAGATGGAGAGAAGACCCTGAAAGAACAGCAAGGGGTGCATGGACCAAGCCCCTTCCCTTTCCCCTGCCACCAGGTCCTCTTATATGGTGCTGTGAGGTCAAACAAAGGGAAGCCCACTCAGACCTGCAGAGACCTCAGCGAAACAACTGCCCCCCACCCCCCACAATTCAGCAGACATCTCACAAGGACACTCACACATACCCGAGAGAGAAACCTCACACACATACTTCCTTGGAGACTTCCAGAGAGACTCAGAGGCCTCGCACAGAGACTTCATATGAAGTTCTCAGCATCCTTTATGGAGACTTCTCAGAGACCCCACAGGGACCTCACACAAAGCCCTCCCACATAGCTCACTGCCAGCACGGGAGAATTAGCAGCCGCTGTCCACCCCTGAGCTCCTGGAAACTTTCACACATTGTCTGCAGTGCCCCCCATGCTTGTGCATCTTTGTCCTCATAGCCTTGCTTGGGAACAACAGAATCACAAACTGCACGTAGTTGTGTGCAAATTTTTTCCACTGAAACGTTTTCACTAGCCTGAACTCTGAAGTGTAGTTTACAATTGAAATACAAGTAAAACTGCCAACACCAAATGAGAGTGTGATTCTAGATGGTGTGCAGTCAAATGTCGTACGCCACACTTTTACTTTTGCTTCGGACAAATTCTCTAATTGGTGGGGAAGTGACTGACTACTTTGGAAGCAACAGAACAGTCCATCAAATGGGCTTCAGGACTCAAATATATAAATAGACATCTGATCTGAACTCAAACTCATTCCCCAAGGGGCTCATGAAACTAATTTTTTTGGAAGAGTGAAGGAACCCACATGAAAATAACAAAATGTACATCACATTGTGTCTGTCTGGCTTAATTTCTCAATGAAACAGCTGTCATATCTGAAGATATTCAGGGCAACATTCCTTTTATAGCTCTGTCGACATAATTAATATGATTTTTCTGTGAAATGTAATATTTCTAAGTTATGCAAAGTCCTAATGTTTATCTACCACAACAAACTGATAATATTTCGAAGGATGAAGAAATAGATCAAGAAATAATAATTACCAGGGCGTGGTGCCCCAACAGACTGGACTGGAAAACGCTCCTAAGGGCCAGCAAACGATCCCTGAACTAACTACAAGCTTTTCTCTTGTGAACTGTTTTATTCTGTTCTTTGTCAGTGGTTTGTTTTTGTTGTTTTGTTGTCTGGTTGTATACTGTTGCTTTGTTTTCCTCTGTCTAGTTTTCGTGCATGTTAGTGACTCCACAGGTCTGTCTGAATAGGACAGGCTGGATGAACTATCTGGAGGAAAAACAACGGGACCGACAGTTTTGGGGGGACTTGGGGTGGGGGGGTAAAGGGGGGGTAAGGAAGTGGTGTTAACAAACCCAGGGACAAGGGAAAAACATGGGACCCCAAATGGTAGAGAAGGGGGAGTGGCAGGCCTTGTGGGAAATGATCAAGGGTAAGGTTGCTTAGAGAAGAGGTATACTCTAGCCCAGGTGGCGATGAAGCATGGTAGTAGGGCAGGAGGAAAGTCAAGGGAGATGGAGGAAAGAGCTAGGAGTCAAAGGGCATTCATAGAGGTCTAGACAAAGACATGTACATGCAAATATATATAGGAGGATGGGGAAATAGATCTATGTGTCTATATTTATAGGTCAAGTATTAAGGTGGCGGAAGGACCTTGGGCCTCTACTCAAACACTCCCTCAATGCATGAATACCTTCTTTTATTAAATTGGAACTCTATGATGCTCACTCTCCCGACACAACGGCTGGAGCCAAAGTGAGTGAACAAGTAAATGTGGTGAAGAAAGCTGATGGTGCCCGGCTATCAAAAGAGATAGTGACTGGGGTCTTAAAGGCTTGAAGATAAACAAGCAGCCATCTAGCTCAGAAGCAACAAAGTCCACATGGAAGAACACACCAGCCTGAGTGAGCGAGTGGTCCCAAAGGGATCAGTTACCAGGCATCAAAGAACAAAAAATCATATCATTGACTGCACACCTCCATGATAGGATCGCTGAAGACAAATGGGTGAATAAGCAAATGTGGTGAAGAAAGCTGATGGTGCCCGGCTATCAAAAGAGATAGTGTCTGGGGTCTTAAAGGCTTGAAGGTGAACAAGCGGCCATCTAGCTCAGAAGCAAATAAGCCCACATGGAAGAAGCACACCGGCCAGTGCGATCACGAGGTGCCCAAGGGACCAGGTATAAGGCATCATGCAAAAAAAAAGATATAAGTGTGTGTATGTATGTGTATATATGTGTATATGTATATATGTATGTATATATATGTATATATATATCATATTAAATGAAGGGGGAAGTGCAGAGTGGAGACCCAAGGCCCAAGTGTCGACCAACGGAGATCCCCTCATAGAGGGGTTTAGGAGAGGAGATGGGTTAATTAGGGTGTGAGGTAGTATCGATGAAGAACACAGCTTTCCCCCGGATCCTGGATGCTTCCTCCCCCCAACTACCATGATCCGAATTCTACCTTGCAGGGCTGGATAGGACAGAGGCTGTACACTGGTGCATATGAGGGTTGGAGGTACAGGGAATCCAGGGTGGGTGATACCTTCAGGACCAAGGTGTGAGGGACGATGCTGGGAGAGTGGAGGGCGAGTGGGTTGGAAAGGGGGAACTGATTACAAGGATCCACATGTGACCTCTTCCCTGGGAGAGGGACAGCAGAGAAGGGGGAAGGGAGACTCCGGATAGGGCAAGATATGACAAAACAACGATGTATAAATTACCAAGGGCATATGAGGGAGGGGGGAAGGGGGAGGGAGGAGGGGAAAAAAAAGAGGACCTGATGCAAGGGGCTTAAGTGGAGAGCAAATGCCTTGAGAATGATTGGGGCAGGGAATGTATGGATGTGCTTTATACAGTTGATGTATGTATATGTGTGGATTGTGGTAAGAGTTGTATGAGTCCCTAATAAAATGTAAAAGAAGAAAAGAGAAAAAAATGATTAGGGCAAAGACTGTACAGATGTGCTTTATACAATTGATGTATGTATATATATGAACTGTGAAAAGAATTGTATGAGCCCCAATAAATTGTTAAAATTTAAAAAAAAAAAAGAAATAATAATTAATGAAATACACATTTTCAGGTAGTACCATTTACAATAGCCAAGCGTAAATGAAAATATCTATATCTATACTTGAATAAAAAAACAACAGATTTATGTGAGGAAAACTACAGAAATTACAAGAAATCAAGTGTGACCTCAGCAAATGGGATAATATCCCATGCTCCTTGACCAGACGACTCAATGTAGTACAGTTATCAGTTCTACTCAAGGCACTAGACAAGTTTAATTCACTCCTGATAAAATTACCCTCATCTTTCTTCAAAGAATTGCAAAACCACTGATTACTAACTTCATATGGTAAGGGCATAGGTCAGGGGTTGAACCTACAAACTTCTCCTTGGTAGAAAGATAAAACTGTTCTCATAAAAGACTTGTAGGCTGGCTTTGAGTTGGAATTTTGGGGTCATTTAGGATTTTTTTGTGGCATGTGATTTTTAGGGCTTTAAGGTCATTTGGGGTCATTTAATTTTTTTGCGCATTAGGGTGGTTTGGGCTTTAAGGGTGTTTTATAAGGTTTAAGGGAGTTTTTAAGGGATTTAGGGGTGATTTTTTGGAGTGTATAGGTATTTTTTAGCAGGTAGGGGTGTTTTTAGTGATCTTACAGGGTTTCTTAGAGATTTTAGGGTATTTTAAAATATTTTATGTGTTTTTCCCCAGCATTTTATGTTTTGTTGGGGCTTTCATGTTGTCTTCAGGGCATTTATGTGGTTTTGGAAGTTCATGGTTTGGGAATCTTCTAGGGATATGATTTGGAAGTTCCACATGTTTTGGGAGGCATTTAGTGTGTTATTTGTGGCTTCAGAGTGTTATTTGAATTTTAGGGAATATTATGGCTTTTCAGACATTTTAAGGCTTTTAGGGTGATTTTAGTGTTTAAGGGTGTTTATTAGGCTTATATGTGTTTTTATGGCTTTTAGTGTTTTGTTAAAATTTTAGGGTGCTTCTTAAGGCATTAGAGTGTTTGGGGGGATTAGGTTTTGGTTTTCAGGGCTTTAGGGTTTTGTTGGATTATTTTTTGCTTTCATGGTGAATTCATGTCTATTAGGCTGTTGGACTTTTACAGGGTTTTATAGTGCTTCGGGTTGCTTTGTAGGGATGTTCTTGGGGTTTTAAAAGACTTTTAGCGTGTTTTTAGGGCTTCACGTGTTCTTTATTTTGCGTTTTAAGGCATTTGCATAATATTAGGGCATTTATTATGTTTTCGGGACGTAAGGAGTTTTTTTTAAGACTTATGGCGCATTAGGGTGTTTTAGAAAGCCTTTTACCATGTATTTAATGGTCTTAAGATGTTTTAGAGGGTCTTTAGGGGTGGTCTTAGCATTTTAGAAATATTTTAGACGTTTTAGGGTTTTTAAGGCATTTATAGTGTTTTTACGACTTTTAAGGTGTTTTTAGAACACGCCTGACAGGTACACACTATTTCAATCAGGCTCTGGTTAGTGCCTCTCAATCAATTGGTGACATGGGAGTCTGGATAATGGATTACCTTTACTCTGCAGATGAGAAAACTCACTCAAAAAGACACAGGTGTTGACCCACAGGCACACAACTGGTTAACAACAAAGACATATTCACAACCAGTGTTGGGAGCCAGAGCCCTAAGCCCCACATACCTGTCCCCAGCCGAACAGTCAATCTATCCTGAACCATCAAATGATCTGAGCAGATCCTCCCACCCAACTCACCTTCCCATGCCAAATATTTTATTTCAGAAGGTGGCAGTGAATCTGCAGCTCTGAGAGAGGGACATATCTGATCGGAGCACATGGAGCAGATGAAGGGGGAGGAGGGGAATGTGGAGCACATCCTGGCACACCAGGACTTGAGGATGATGTTCCCACTCAGAGAATCCAGTCCACATAGAAGACCACATGGCCAGCCCCACGATGAGACAAGACACCCCTCAAAGACCCATAGCCTTAGAGGGGACAACACTGAAGACACAGTGTGGGAAATGCGCCCCAACTAATCCTGCCACACCGAGGCATAACACTAAGGGGGTACAGCAGAAGAGCAAGAAAACGAAGCATCAAGGTCCCCAGGGAATGCCAAAGGATGACTTTGAGGCCAGTACTTGGTACACCAACAGACTGGACTGGAAAACACTCTTAAAGGCCAACAAACCGACCTTGAACTAACGATGAGCCACTTCTTTCTTGTTGAGTTGTTTTCATTCATTGTCATTGGATTTTGGTTGTTTTGTTGCTTTTAGTGCTTGGTTTTGCTCTGTCTTGTTTTGTGTATGTTATTACATCTACAGGTCTGTCTAAATAAGATAGGCTGGACGAACAATCTGGAGGAGAGAAAACAGGACCAACACTTCTGGGGAGACATGGGAGAGAGGGAGGTGTGGGGAAAGGTAGTGGTGTTAAGAAACCCAGAGAAAAGGGAAGAACAGGTGATGCAAATCGGTGGTGAGGGGGATGTAGGAGGCCTGGTAGGGAGTGATCAAGGGAAATGGAACCAATGGAACCAAGAGGAATTACTGAATTACTGAAGCACAAATGAAAAGTGAGCATGGCAGTGGGCCCAAGAGGCAAATCAAAGGGAATAGAAAAGCAAGCTAGGAAGCAAGGGTCAATTATAGAGGTTTAAAAAAAGGCATGTACATATTTAAATATATGAGCATGGGGAAATAGATCTATGTCCCTATATTTATAGGTTTCGTATTAAGGTAGCAGATGGACATTGGGCCACTGCTCAAGGACTCCCTCGTTGCAAAAATACTGTTCTATTAAATTGGCATTCTATGATGCTCACCTTCCCTACACGATCACTGAACACAAAGCAGGTACATAAGCAAATGTGGTGAAGAAAGCTAATGGTGCCCAGCTATCAAATATATAGCATGTGAGGTCTTAAAGGCTTTAAGGAAAACAAGCGCCCATCTAGCTCAGAAGAAACAAAGCCCACATGGAAGAAGCACACCAGCTTGTGTGATCATGAGGTTTTGAAAAGATTTGGTAGCAGGCATCATCAGAACAAAAAAAATCTTATCATTGCGAATGAGCGGGGAGTGCTGGGTACAGACACAAAGCCCATTTACAGTCCTCTGGACATCCCTAACAGAAGGGTGTCAGGGAGGAGATAAACCAAGACAGGTACCAGATAATAACGATGAAACACAGCTTTCCCCTAGTTCCTACATGTTTCCTATCTCCCACTATCATGATCCCAATTCTAATTTACAAATCAGGCTAGACTAGAGAATGTACACTTGGACAGATAGGAACAGGAAACATGGGGAATCCAGGGTGGATGAGCCCTTGAGGACCAGTGTTATGAGTGCAGACTCGGGAAGGGTGGAGGGAGGGTAGGTTGGAAAACGGAAACCGTATACAGGGATCTACATTTAACCTCAACAGAAAAGTGGGTGAAGGAACATCAGACAGTTCAAGATATGAGAAAATAATTAGTAAATTATCAAGGGTAGCTCGAATGGAGGGGGAAAAATGAGGAGCTGAGGCCAGGGGCTTGGGTGGGGTGGAGAGTGGATATTTTGAGAATAATGAGGGCAATGAATGTACAAATGTGCTTTACACAACCGATGTATATATGCATTGTGGTTAGTGTTGCATGAACAATTTAAAAAAAGGTCTGGACAGAGGGCACATGCAAGGATGATCTCAGGCTGGATTAGATCAGCAAAATCACCTCCTGGAGTTGCCTCACCCTGTGTCTATTCCTGAGTCAGGCATGAAGCTTAGGGCCCATAGTCCCAGGAGCTGGACAGGGAGGGAGGCGGGGTTCTGAGGTCATTCCATAGGGGCAATGGCCCTCCTGTCCTGCCGGGCCCACCCTCCTTTGTAATCCTGCTGGCTGGAGCACGGCTTTCATGGAGTCCACACCATGGGAGCTCTACTACTCATGGGGGATTGGCAGGAAGCCTCTGCTTATGCGCACACACCACCACCTAGCTGGAGGATCTCTGTGAACAAAGCCTGAGGCAGACAACAAGCCCACTAATTGATGCTGTAAGAGATACAATCAGCATCCAGAAACCTGCAACTGGGAGTAAGAGGCAGCATACTTGGCCCCAGCCACTCCCACTGCCATCTTCAAGGAGTGACATTCTAAAGCAGAGGGTTTTCAAAAGGCACTGCCAGGACTGTGGAATGAGCAGCTCATTTGTGGACATGGATACTGTGTGATCCAGAAGTATTACCTCTTCCTTTCCATTCAGGTGAGACAAAAAAAAGTTCCAAATAGAAAGCCATGCATCTAAACAGTATCCAATAGCCACTCATGTGCAGTGCTGCTGCCTCCAAAGAGCTTTCCTAGGTTTTTCTCTCTGTGGACAGATATACCTTGGTCCTTGGCTCTGCATGAGAAAGAATTCACGCCAAAGCCAGGTTTGTGATCCAATTGTGTTTTAGGAGAGATAGGGAGGCATGGTAGGCAACCCTGGTGGACCCCAGTGGCTGAATTGAATTTACTTGGCCTAGGTGGGTCAATGTGGGTGCAGCACCCACCCAGGTGTACCTGGCCTTCCTGACTGGAAACCTGGACCTCTGAGCACGCTCGGTGTGCCACTCTTTCCTGGGTGGCTAGCTTGGCCCTCTGAGCATGTATCATGGACAACCTAGTCCCTATGCTAGCTACCTAAAATTTACACCCTGAAGAGATATGGACCCAAATCTTTGGGGTACAAGGCGACGACATCTTTAGGTCCTTCCTGCTGGCAAAAGGGTGAAGTGGGGCTTTGGGTCCATACCCTTTCTACTCTGCTGGGAGGGGTTGTCCATTCAGGTCTAGGATGGATAAGGTTGAGGTGGTCCAGGAGATGGTGGTCCTAGAGGTGGCACACTTGGTTCAGAGGGCTTGGTAACTTGAGAACTTCTGGAAAAACAAACAAACGGACAAGAGGGTGAACAGTTTAACTGAGACAAGGCTAGGCTTGTGAGGTGGCAGTGCCCTTGAAATTAGGTGAGTGTCACAGGAAACAAAAAAAATCTTAGGATTATCAGGCATGTGTGTTTGTTCGTTCTAAGTATAGGCACGGGAGTAAAAGCATCCACAATTTCCCCAATGAGGGTACAGGGTTTGGGAACTACTGGGTGCACTGAGATCACTGTTTCATTTATGATCCTAATGTTTGGACCCTCTGCTAAGAACCATGCTTCTATTTAATCCTATTATCCCTCAATTATTAACTTTGGTCAAACAAATTTTGTTTTCATTAATTACTTTCATAGTTATCTATCTATCTATCTATACACACACATTTAATTGAATGGAATGAAAAGGTCATGCGTTATAGCGTTAAATTGTAATATTGGAATACTACAGCGGGAGTCAACAGGGATCAAAAGAAAGTAAGTGTCTGAGTCATTTTTAATTTTCTTGGCTTCAAATTGAATAAAAGACTTGTAAATTACCCAGAGACCAAATTCCCATGGTGCCTCCTACAACGGGTAGAATGTTCAGGGATGTTTCAGGGCTGGGAGATTAGTAACCCCTAAGTCCAGGATCCCTTAGGGCAGGGGTCCTCAAACTGTTTACACAGGGGGCCAGTTCACTGTCCCTCAGACCGTTGGAGCACCAGACTATAGTTAAAAAAACCAAACTATGAACAAATTCCTATGCACATTGCACGAATCGGCTACTAAGTAGGACATGCAGAGGCAGCAAAAACACCCTGAGGGTGGGATAAATGTCGTCAGGCCACATGTGCCCCACGGGCCACAGTTTGAGGATGCCTGCCTTAGGGGGTTCCTGGGTGCACTGGGGATGAAGGTCTCTACTGCTCCTCAAAAGGAGAAATGCTGTAACTTCTGGCATTTCGGCCCACTTTCCAATCACTTTACAAAACTGTTCCAGGTGAATCAGGGTTAGAAGGGAAAGTGTACCATTCTCTGGCCACCATTCTCCTTTCTCAAATAAAGTTGCATAGTGTATCAGCTTTTGTTTGTCTAGCCTCTGTGTCAACTCTATCCCAATTGGACAGGATTCATGCAAGGGGGCAATTCCTGAGTATGAAGCTGCTAAGTCCCATCTAGAAAGCACAAAAGAAGGCTCTGTAGAGCTTGCTGCCTCAAGGTCAATAAACCCCACTTGAGAGCGAGCCCTTTATTGCCCTGAATCTGTTGCCTCAGGAAGATGCCCCAGCAAGAAGTAAGGGATCAAAGACAACTCACTGAGGTCGACTTTAAGTCCAACCATTATTCTAGACAAGCTAGGAGAACCACTGCTTGGAATGGCCCCACGGCCCTCCAAGATGCCTGCTGGCGGGAGCAGACTCTCAAATCTCTGAAGGGAAGGGGCATCTGGAAGCTCAGGGAACCTTAAGGGAATTGGAATTTCTGTCTGGAACATCGTGGCAGTGGAACTGTGTAGTAAGAGCTTTCCCCAAAAGTGCCTTAAGCAGCAACACTGAAAGCCTAAAGGTAACAGTTACACAGGAAGGGTTCCATATGCCATTGGCCTAAGCCTGGGCCACGGAAAACCAGCCTGTAACAAGGAACAAACCTACACTGGTAGAACACTAACACTATAACGCCTCAAGTTTTAAATTCAGGAAATAATTTTAAACATTTTTATTCTTTACTTTCATAGTTATCAATATGTATATATGGCATTCAAATATATAAAACGTGCAATGTTTTTGAAATGTAACCAAATTGTCACATTGATAATTTATAAGTTTGGTACTAGATAAGTTTCAATTAAATGTTATAAAAATGTTGTGCTGGGCATTATAGGGCTAAAGCAGCTTGTTTGAAAAGCCAGGAGAAAGGGAATGGAGGGGAAAAGGGAAATATTTGGCTCCCAGGACAAGGCAGGGCTAACTCCCAGGTCTATTCAACCAGCTCCCTAGGCAGTGCCCTTCCACATGTTTGGGCTGGTGGGCACCATCTTGGCCAGGGTCACAGGCCCCGTTTCCCCATGGCCACAATGGCGGCTATATAGGATCTCTGGGAAAAGCTTAAACAGCCTTGACAAGAGTGAAGCCATTATGAGCTGACAGAAGGCACCATGTAAAGTAAATAAAGTAGCTATGAACTGTAAATGAACTAGCTGATATAGGGGAGGTAGGCTGTGCAGATGTGCCCAAGGGAATGTCCCAAAGGATATGGATGCTCAGAAGATTCGCGAGAGCGACCAGAGCAGTCTTTGTTCAACTAAGAATGACTAACTGCAACACCCTGCTTCTCTACTCTGCCTGCTTGCACACCTGCACATTGCAAAAGTATAAAAACCTTTGGACAATTAGACTGGGGCTGCTCAGGAAAAAAAACTTTTTCTGTTGAACTTGCCAGCGGTCGGAGTAGTTTTCTTTCTGGGAATGGAGAGTGGCTACAACATTTCGAGGTGCACCGAGATCCAATTGCCACTGTCTGGGCTTGCTTAGAAAGGAAACCTCCTTAACAGGAGTGCTCTCCCCAGAACTACGGATTTCTGATTTCTCTAGGCCAGGGGTCCTTAAACTCTTTAAACAGGGACCAGTTCACTGTCCCTCTGATCAGTTGGAGGGCCGAACTATCGTTTCAATAAAACTATGAACAAATTCCTATGCTTCCTGCACATACCTTATTTTGAAGTTTAAAAAAAACACACAAACAAATGGGGCACAAACACTCGGCGGACAGGATCAAGGTCCTCGGCTATCCGCATGTGGCTCACAGGCTATTGTTTGAGGACCCCTGCTCTAGGCGCTCACAAAGAGAATGTAGTTTCAGCCCTAAAGCCTGGAGACTCCGCAATTTGTTTAAAGGTGATTGGACAGAAGGAGTTCCTGATTTGCCCATGCAAGACTCGTTTTCCCTTCCCCTATTTCTCAGAGTTCATAGTTATGTTTATGGGGAACCGGGACATCCCTATCTGATCCCTAAAATTGATGCGTGGAATGACATTGCCACTAATAAGCCAGCATAAACAAAAGACTTACTTCCTCCTGCAACAGAAAGGGTTCTTGTTTCAAGATTTCAGGAAACATGGCAGGACCAGAAAAAAAATAGACCCAAGGTCCTAAAACCACTAAGGTGGAGGCTGCCCTTCCCCAACCCCTCCCCATACCCCTCTGTCTCGGCTTTATTCCTTTTTGCAGGAGGACTCTGGGAGTGGGAGAACTAGCTTACGACCCTTCATTATCACTGCCACCCTGTCAGGTGCATGGGGCTGGAGAGAGAGAAATACTCATAACTCCTTTCTGAGTCCACACCCCAACATACACTAGGGCTGGTATGGGATCTCGACCGCCCCACCCCCCAAGAAGGATGATTTGGCAGCAGCCATTCTACACTCAAGGCAAGCAGCCCCAACACCTGGGGAAGACCCCTGAGTCCCTTTTTGGGTATATATCCCCTTGTATTCCAGTGATTTGTATAATTGGAATCAACAAAATCCCTTTTTCTGACAAAGCAGGTCTGATTCCTTGATAGAAACGGTTTTCCATATGCATTAGCCCACCTCCAGAAATTGCCAGCAACTTCTCCAGGTGCTGTTCACAACACAGGTACAGTAGCCCTGCCAGAGAGAGGCCCAGTAAGCAGTCAATGGACATGATGGTCAGACAGCAGGCACTCCCCATGTGAGGGAAACTCTTTTTGCCACTGCACGAAAAATGTGAGATCCAAACTCCTTGCAAGGCACAGAAGGCCTAACCAGGTATCACCAGTTTCTCTTGCAGGCCCTCAGTGGAACAGCTAGAAAACCTATGAATTTATCTAAGGTCAGTGAGAATTTTCAGGCTCTTACAAGAGAATGTCTGCGTGCCTTTTTAGAGTGACTGATGGAAGCCTACGGGCTTTATATCCCTAACGGCCTGGAGGCCCCGAGAACAGGAGGGCAATAAGTATTGCCTTTATTACTCAGTCTGCCTCAGACATGAAAAAGAAGTGGGAAGGGTTTGACGGGAAAAATCTTAGTGATTTGGTACAAGTGGCTCAGCGGGTGTGTAACAACAGAGATGATCCTACCACGACAGAGACAAAGAAACTAGTTAAAATACTAGTAATTGCCATGAGAGACCCCAGAGACTCAGGAAAAGGAGAGCATGGCCCACTTACGGAGAGACTGACCTGTGGGCACCGCCAAGCCATGGGGCAGGATCAATGTGCCTACTGCAGGAAAGAAGGACATTGGAAAAATCAGTGCCTTGAATACCCCAGGAGAAGCAGACAACCCTCCAATAGAGAGGACGGGCCTCATCCACACCTAGAAAATCCCAAGCAAGAGACAATAATGCTTGAAGAAGCTGAATGAAGGTGTCAGTGCTCTGTTTCACTTGGTCCCCAGGATCCCAGGCTAACTGTCCAAGTAGGAGGCCAGCCAGTCAATTTCTTAGTGGACACAGGGATTACCTTCTCAGGTTCAGAAAAGAGTACAGGCAAATTGTCAAAAGGAAAGATTTGAATTACTGTCAGCATATGATTGCTTCCAAAAATAACTCACACCAGAAGATTTGCATGGAGGTTAGGTGGGTTTCTCAAGACATCATGATAAAAAATATCTGTCTGCCCTTTGTCCCAGTTAGCCATATGATTTTTATGGCACTGGCCCCTGGCTTGGCTGTTGAGCCATGGAAACTGTTTTTGCAGGACGTGAGGCGGTGGCCTGTGGCCATCAGTGGAAGGACAAAATCTCCACAGTGGTCTTCCTGTTTCAATTTGGAGCCACCTATATCACCTCTCGGACATTATTGTTGTCCTGGGCTCCGAATCGCCACCCCAGGTCTAGAAGGCACCTAACAGATCCACACTATTTGAATCAGGCTCTGGTTAGCCCCTATCGATCACTTGGTGACATGGGAGTCTGGACAATGGAGTACCTTTACTTTTCGGATCAGAAAACTAACTCAAAAAAACACAGGTGTTGACCCAGAGGCACACAACTGGTTAAAAACAAAGCCAAACTTACAACCATTTTCTGGAGCCAGAGTTCTGAGCCCCTCGTGGCTGTGCCCAGCCGAGCAGTCCCTCTCTCCTGGACACACCAAAGATCTGAGCAGATATTCCCCACAACCCCTCCCAAAGATTTTATTTCAGAGGATAGCATTGAATTTGCATCTCCTGGACAGAGACATTATCTGATCAGAGCACACAGAGATGAAGGGGAGAAGGGGAGAGTGGAGCACATCCTGTCCCACCAGACCTTGAGGATGATGTTCCCACTCAGAGAAGTCAGTTCACATAGAAGACCACATGGCCAGCCCCACGACGAGACACAACGTCCCTCAAAGACCCATAGCCCTAGAGGGGACAACACTGGAGACACAGTGTGGGAATTACCCCCAAACTGATCTCGCTACACCGAGGCATAACACTAAGGGGGTACAGCAGAAGAGCAAGTAAAAGGAGCAGCAAGATCCCAAGGAAATGCTAAAGGTGGACTTTAGGGTCAGGGTTTGGTGCCCCAAAAGACTGGACTAGAAAACACTTCTAAAGGCCAACACATAGTCCTTAAACTATCTATGAGCTTTTCTATCTTGTTGACCTTTGTTTTCTTTTATTGTAATTGGATTTTTGTTGTTTTGTTTATTTTGCTGCTTGGTTTTGTTCTTTCTTGTTTTTGTGCATGTTATTGCCTCTACAGGTCTGTCTAAATAAGATAGGCTGAACGAACAATCTGGAGGAGAAAAAAAAACGGAACTAGCACATCCTGGAGGACATGCGAGAGAGGGAGGTGGGAAGAAAGGTAGTGGTGTTAAGAATTCCAGAGACAAGGAAACAAAAAGTGATGGAAATCAGTGGTGAGGGGGATGCAGGAGGCCTGGTAGGGCGTGATCAAGGGTAATGTAACCAAGAGGAATTACTGAAACCCAAGGGAAGACTGAGCATGACAGTGGGCACAAGAGGAAAATCAAAGGGTATAGAAGAGTGAGCTGGGAAGCAAGGGCCAGTTATAGATGTCTAAATAAAGGCATGTACATATATTTACAAAGGGGCATGGGGAAATAGATCTATGTCCATGTGTTTATAGATTTAGTATTAAGGTAGCAGATGGACATAGGGCCTCCGCTCAAGGACTCGTTCATTGCAAGAACATTGTTCTATTAAATTGGCATTAAACGATGCTCACCTTCCCTACACGATCACTGACCACAAAGCGGCTGCATAAGCAAATGTGATGAAGAAAGCCGATGGTGTCCAGCTACCAAAAGATATAGCGTGTGGGGTCTTAAAGGCTTGAAGGTAAAGAAGCAACCATCTAGCTCAGAAGCAACAGAGCCCACATGGAAGAAGCATACCAGCCTGTGTGATCACAAAGTTTCAAAGGGATAAGGCAACAGGCATCATGAGAACAAAAAAATCTTATCATGGAGAATGAGAGGGGACGGCCGGGTATAGACCCAAAACCTATTTGCAGTGCACTGGACATCCCCTTACAGAAGGATCTCAGAGAGGAGATAAAAGAATACAGGGTATGAGACAGCAAAGAAAAACACAACTTTCCTCAAGTTCTTTTTTTTTTTTGTTTTTTTTGCGCACCCCGCAGGCGCCCGGTGCCGCCCCCTCCCTGGTCCCGCGGCGGCGGCGGCGGCTCGGGGGCGGGGGGGGGGGGCGCCAGGGGAGGGGGCAGACACCAGGGGCAGCGGTGGCGGCGGCGGCTCCCGGCGCCATCTTGGGCTGATCGATGAATTGAACAAAGAGGATCAATTTCCGATCAAGCGAGTTATCAATGGGGGCCGGGGAGTGAGAGGGACTTGTCCCTGAGTCGGCCCCGCTTTCCCCGGCACCCCCCTCCTCCCCTCCGCCGCGGCTCCCCGGCGGCAAGGCAGCCCGGCGCCCCCCCGGGGAGGCCGCGACCGCCCGCAGCCCCCACCCGCGAGCGAGAGGCCGAGAGAGAAGCCTGACCTGCAGCTGCTGTAAATCAAAGCGCTTCCAATATTGAAACATAGATCCCACATTGGCCGCCATCTTGAGACGTATTGAGACGGAGTGAGAGGCTGATAGAGAGGGGGCTGGAGTTCAGGAGCCGCCAGGAGGCAGCAGGCGGGCGGCGCCAAAACCCGGCCTGGAGCCGGCCGCCGCCGCCGCCACAGAGGAGCGCGGACTCCTCCTCACGGCGCCACCGCCGCCAGGGCGAGCCGAGCCGGAGTCGGAGTCTGAGCCCGAGGGCGTGGCGGCCGCTGGCCCGGCCTAGCGCGCGGCCGCCCGGCCACGCCCCCCGCCTGCGGCCAAACGAGCGACCCGCTCGTGACCCCCGCCCCTCCCAACCCCCAGCCCTGGCCGGCAGCAGCCCGGCTCGGCGCGGCCCGGCCCCTTGAGGGCGGCGAGAGGGGCGCTGGAGGGCGGCGAGAGGGCAGCCCCACCGCCCGCCGAGGCCCAGGCCGGGCTCACCTGGCGCGGGGGGGGGGGGGGGCGCGGAAGGAGGGGGCCCTGGCGGCAGCGGAGCGCAGGCCCCCACCCGCCTCTACGCCCGGGCGCTGGGTGCCGGCGACGCGCCGGGGTTCGTCGGTCGTCCTGCTGGGCGCCCGCCCGCCCGCGGAGCCGCCGCAACCACCTGCTTGAGCCCAGACCCCCGCACGGCGCAGGCCTCAGCGCACCCGCGCTTGTGCCCGAAGCCTTGACCGTGGGCGGCCCCGCCAGCCGGGGCCTCAAGGACCCAGCACCCCAGAGCGCCCTTGCTGGGGGAGGGCAGGGGCATGGGGAGGCATCAGCCCCTGACCCTCTTGAACTTGCACCCGCCAGCGTCCCACGCTGGGGCCCCAGAGTCCCCGCTCAACACCACCCGGTGACCCAGGGCCCCCTAGCTGTCACCGCCGACTTGGTACTTAGGAGACATGCTCTCTGGAGGCGGTTGAGGCTTGTCTTGTGGCCAATAATCATCTCCTACGCCTTCCTTTCCAGTCACTAATTTGATGTCTTCACTTAAAGAAATGCCCATAAGTTGAGGTTTCAGAGGAGAGCTCCTTGAGCTCCCCAGACAACAAGGGGGCCGAGTGTCACCGTCATTATCCTGAGCTGGGAGGGAACACTAGTGTTCCAGAGGCTGGGAATCCGTCACTGCCTGCCCACAGCACAGACAGAGCAGGTGCTGGTTATAATTGTTTCTAGACGTCCTGCCATGCTCAGTTGAATGTCAAAGCCATAAACGTTGCCCGACTACAATCAAACTGGAGTACGCAGACATTTCTGCATCATTGCCGGGTGGAAATACACTGAGTGGAGTTGGATGAGATGGCAGCAAGTGCTTAAGGAGGGGGTGCTGTGGGAATACCAACAAGATGACTGCTAGTCTCCATTTCCTTCTCTCGTCTGCTTTGTGTTTTCTTTCAGGACCAGAAGAAATGATGCATATGTAAGGAAAAAAACTTTTCATTTCCAGAGGAGTTTTCCACCCCACAATCTACCCGCAGCCTCCTTTGAGCAAGCCAGTAAAAGCTTTTTTTTTTTTTTTTTTTTTTAACCTGCCTTCTCACTATGACAATTTCCGGAGCTGCTATGTGGCTGTGTTTAAAAGTCCCCCTCGGGATCCAGAGTGCAATCCATATCACAAAGGCATCCTCCCAGTCCTAAATAGCAATGTGACCTCATTTCAGAAGGTTGTTCTTGTTTCCATAGACCCAGAATGGAGTTTAAGCTGTTGATCTTGACTGTGGTTGTCGACTCAGCCTCTCATGGGCACCTCATGGGCAGTGGAGCAAACTGTGCCAATCTGTGCTACCACCAGGACTGGGAGAGGAAGCCAACAGTGGTGGGCCATAGGTCAATGTGTGGAAGGGGATGATCAGGTCTTTCTTCATTATTCTGTTTCAGTCTGGAAACACCACTGAAGCCTCAGTGTCGTAGCAACACACAAACCTTCACTGACAGTCTGGGGCACATTGGCTGCAAATCAAACCCGGGTCTTCCCGGTGAAAGACGATGAGAGGTCTACCACTGAAGCACCGTGGCCCTCACCTCAAACCAGGGCAGTCATTTCCGGAGTTCAAACCAGACCACAATGCAGGATGACTGAGATTGCCACCAGAATCTGATACTGATGCAGAAAAAAACCTAACTACCATTTTATTGACTCCCAATAGGACAAAGATCTGCCCCTTTGGGGTTTTGAGACTTTAAATCCTTACAGCAGGGGTCGCAACCTGTGGGTCGCGACCCCTTTGGGGATCAAATAACCCTTTAACAGGGGTCATCCAATTCATAACGATAGCAAAATTACAGTTATAAAGTAGCAATGAAAATAATTTTATGGTTGCAGGTGACCACAACATGAACTGTATTAAAGGGTGGCGGCATTCAGAAGGTTGAGAACCATTGCCTTACAGAAATAGACAACCTCATATTTCTCCCACGGAGGGGCTAGTCAGTTCAAACCCCTGACCTTGCGATTAGCAGGTTAATGCATAGTCCACTACACCACCAGGGCTCCTAATGATATAATAAGAGATACTATTGTTAGATCTCTCGTGGGAGAAATATACCTCAGTCCTTGGCTTCGCGTGAGAAAGAATTCACTCCGCAGCCTGGATTGTGATCCAAGTGAGTTTTTTGAGAGAAGAAGTTTCAGGTTTACACAGGCACCTCAGGGCCCCTCACCCCTGCACAGCTTGCCTAGAAGCTGCTGGAGAGAAAGTCACTACGTGGGCTCCAGGATCCTGCCTTTTCTTTCTTTTCTTAAATCGTTTTATTAGGGGCTCATACAATTCTTATCACAATCCATACATACATCAATTGTGTAAAGCACATTGTACACTCACTGCCCTCATTATTCTCAAAACATTTGCCTCCACTTAAGCCCCTGGCATCAATCAAGTCCTCATTTTTACCCCTTCCTCCCCCATCCCTCAAGAAACCTTGATAATTTGTGAGTGGTGATATTGGGAGGGTAGAGGGAGGG
Organism: Tenrec ecaudatus; assembly: GCF_050624435.1. Classification (NCBI taxonomy): domain Eukaryota; kingdom Metazoa; phylum Chordata; class Mammalia; order Afrosoricida; family Tenrecidae; genus Tenrec; species Tenrec ecaudatus. The sequence goes on along the minus strand of NW_027459319.1, from coordinate 5,832 downwards.
TGGATTGGAAAGAGGAAACCGATTACAAGTATCTACATGTGACCTCCTCCCTGGGGGACGGACAACAGAAAAGTGGGTGAAGGGAGACATCGGAGAGGTCAAGATCCTGCCTTTTCAATTCCTCCACAGGGAGGCATGGTTGATGGTCCTGGTCAACCCCATTGGCTGGATTGAATTCACCTGGCTCAGATGGGCCAATCCAGGTGTAACACCCACCTAGGTGTACCACCCCTTCCTGGCCGGAAGTTTGAACCTGAGCATATGTAATGGATGACCCACTCCCTATGCTAAGCTACCTAACAGTATTTGCAAGATGCCGAGCAATGTTCTAAGCTTTTTGTATATAATAATTCAATTATATCACTTAAGAAGCCTATGTGTGGACTCTATTCTTGCCTCATTTTACAGATGAAAAATCAGTGGCACAGGATGATAAAGCCATGAGCCTATGACCACACAGTGAGGAAGTGGAAAGGAGAGATTTGAACCCAGGCTGCAGAGTCCATGCCTTGGGTGCCTACAGCGCCACATAGGACACAGGAAAGCATGGAGCAGACTCGGCGTAAGACCTAGCATGTATGTGCTAGGACTGCATGAGAGTAGCTGCTACTCAGATCCAGAAGAGAATACAAGGCTATTGCAAAAATTATTTTTGCCAAAAGAGGGTGGAATTCTGCATCTTGTGCGAAATCCCCCAACCTGCACATGGCACAGCTACTTCAGAAGGTTCCCAACAATGTGTGCTGTGTGGCAAACCTAACTGAGCTCAGGGGGAGCTGGTCTGTGGGTTATGTTACCCAGAAGGTGAGCAGTTTGAACTCACCAGCCACCACTCCAAGGGAGAAAGAGAAGGCTTTCTGCTCCGATGGACTTACAGTCTTTGAAGTGGCAGGGAGCATTTCCATGCAGCCTATGATTAGGATCTAGGAGGGTGAGGGTGGATGGAGTTGGTTGAGACCAGGCTTCAGGGCATTTCCCAGAAGGGCTTCCTGCAGTGACTCTGCCTTCAGGAATGTCTGGTGACCCTGAGGGCAGCAAAGTCCTAAGCACACTCAGGCAGTGGTTCTCAACCTTCCTAATACAGGTCCTTTTGTTGTGGTGACCCCCCCCCCCCCCGACCATTAAATGATTTTCTTGCTACTTCATCACTGTAATTTTGCTACAGTTATGAATTGGACGAGCCCTGTGAAAGGGTCATATGACTCCCAAAGGGGTCGCAACCCACAGGGTGAGAACCACTGCACTAAGGGTTCCCCTTCCGGGCAGCTCTACCAGTGTCTGATGTGCATAGTTCTGTGAGGTGAGAGAAATGAACTTAGTGTCTGCTTCTGGTGACAGTTGATGTGGGTGGGCTTTCTCCCTATGTCAAATCCCTCTCAAGCCATTTGTCACCACAACAGAGGGAGCCACACACATAAAGCAAGAAGAGGAGGCAGCATAGCAGGACGGTAAGCAGAACAAAGATTGAATAAGCACAATTCACTTCAATCATGAATCGGGTGCCCTTGAGATGTGAGGAAGACCCCAGTCTAGTGACATTAGATCAGGTTTAGGGATTGAGTGACGGGACCCTCTTGGCTCCCCTCAGCCCCTATCTTGCTTTCCCATTGACCCTGCCCCTTACATCGTGATTGGTCCTTATTCCAGCATGATGGTTGGTTTCATAATCACAACATGTGGGAATGTGTTAGTCGATAGGTTATACAGGCACAGTCTCTGGAATGGGTAAGTGAGGAGGTGTGACTGGTGACATGACTGGTGGAATGGATCATGTGAAGTGATTTGAGATCGTTGTTCAGACCTGATAGGTCATCCAGGCCTCTAGTTGATCCTGGCAGTACTCTAGTTTAAGGAAACAGAATGTTAGGCATTTAAGTCATATTTAAGCTTAAATTTTGAGCAATAGGCTGTGGCTCACAGTGAGAGTCTATGTGGAGACCCTAAATCCATTTTGAGGGGCCACACATTCAGCCACCATTGAGTTCTTTCCTACTGCTGACCGGCAGTGGAAAGCTTGCGTCCACTCCCCGGGCCAGACTCAGCGATATACGGTCGTGTGCACATCCCAATGAAGGTCCCGCTCATGCTCTCACAGGCCCTCCCGCAACTCCATGAATTGATCCGTCTTCAGGGACAGTTTTGTGACAAAGGTGTTTGTTTTCCATGTCTCATTTAAGCTTTCAGGAGCTCAGGTGGTGATGCTGGATAGTGTTGGACTATTAACAGCAAGATTGCTGGTTCGAAGCCACTAGTCATTCCACAGGAGAAAGATGAGGTTATTGCTTCCTGTAAAGGTAGCAACTTCAGGATCCCTACACAGAGTCACTATGAGTCAGAGTCAGCAGGACAGAATGAGTGTCATTTTATTTAAGTAACTGTGGCTGTGGGTCCTTCCGACACCATTGTGGCCTCATGCAGATGCTCTCCTTCATCCAGAACAGCGGTTTGTGTCTTTTTCTTGTGTAAAACATAGCAAAGGAGTTCCTAATAAAATAAAGTTGAATTGGGAGTCTTTTTTCCCTCAAACAAAGTAAATCCATAAATAGAAATGAGACTATGGTGCTAATAACCAGTTGGAGAGTTGAGAGAGCTGAACTCTCAATCCTGGTAGAAACCCATTGTGACTTTAAAAACTTGCTCAAGGTCATCCATAGCCTATGAGGTTGAGTTGAGCAGACACAAAACAGATGTGTTGGGGAGTAATTGTGTACATTAAGTAAACAATTTATCTTTCTAAAGATTCTGTCTAAAACTTACTTTAAATAGTAAGTTTTCCCCTGGGCTAGGGAAAGGTCAGGGAGCTTAACCCCCTAGTATCCACCCCCTCTCAGCATTCATCATGTTAGGCCAGAGGAGCCAAATCACACCCACTACCCAGGGAGCACTGCTTCCAAAAGCCCATTGCCTGTGCCGGGGCAGAGGGCAGGTACCCGGACCAGAAATGCTGACAGAGTGGAACCAGCGGGCTCAGCCCCCAGCTTCCTGAGAGAGCAGCTGTGATGGTTCACTTTTGGACAAATGTCAATGCATGACTTGGGCAGCACGAAAAGCAGATGTGCAGAGGTTGTTCGCTGTATTCCAGAAGTTCACACACTCCCCGCAGGCTCTTTGGTGGCTTCCACCTTCAATCCCAAAAGGCCACTGCCGTCCAGTGGATTCCAACCACAGTGACCCTATATGGAGTTTTCAAGACTGTAAATCTTCATGGGAGCCAGCAGTCTCATTGTCCCCCTTGGGACAGGGAGCTAGCAGCCCGTTTCACCTCCAGGACCCCTTCCTCTCTAATTCTGGATCCAGTCCCTCCAAATATCCTGCCCTGCCCTTGTCTAGGCTTCTTAAATGCGTTCCATGCTGCTTATGTTAGTCTGGGTGCCTTAGCGAAACAAATCCACAGAAACGCGTATGTATAAGAGAGAGTTTTATGTAAAGGGTGAGTGCACATCAGGAAAACATGCCCGCATTTGCTTATGCACCCGCTTTGTCTTCAGCGATCATGTCGAGATAGGCTGGTGGCTTCTTCCATGTGGGCTTTGTTGTTTCTTAGCTAGATGGCCCCTTGTTTATCTTCCAGTCTTTAAGACCCTGGACACTATATCTTTTGATAGCCGGGCCCAGGGTGCTTAACCACTACACCACAAGGGTTCATTAGCTTGTGACTTATCTCCTGCCATTCACACTAGATGCTCAAAATAGCAGGAAACCAGGTTTCTCCTTTGTGGCCACACCAGGTACTGACAGAACCAAGAACAGAGAAATGCTTAGTTATATATCTTGACTATCATTAGCATATTATATGCCTGGCAATATGTAAGCCTTCGCTCCCCTGACCTCTCACAGTCTCGGTAAAATGAAGCTAATAAAAGTAGTGCTCTCACAAGCTTGGTAGGAGATTAAACAACTCACATAAGGGTACACAGCCTATCAACGAGGAGGCGAGATGAGGCAGTGTGTGGCTGCTGAACCCACACCCTTCACAACACCTGCATTAAAATGACTGAGGGCTATGAGGAACCAGACAGAAGCAGGTTCACACCCCAGATTGAGTCAATTTAACTGCCTATTGTGCCTGACCCTTCTATCTCTGATCTTAGAAATGGGGTTAACAACAACAAAACACTGTAGAAGAAATGTCCAGCAGATGACAGGCACGCGATTAAACAACAAAAAATAAATCACTTAAGTTGAAATTCGAACTCCTGGAAACCCCTCAGACACGTGCAGAAAAGGATTGAGCCCCATGTGGTGTTTCCAGTGCCCCCGTCTTCCCCCCTAAAATGAGCATTTGATAAGGTAATGCCTGGATTGTTCCAAGCCCAAGACTGTGGAGAACTAAAGGAAAACCCAGCATTATGAATCTTTGAGCACAGCCCTGCTGGGAAACCGCCCTGCAGTCACTTGTTGATGACTGGAGGAGGGACAAGAGTAGGGAGAAGAACGAGGACTGAATGTGACACATAAGCAGGGATGGCCTACATTCCATAAAGGAAAAAACTCAAGGTCTGCTTTTCTGGTGCCGGAAAGTTAAAACCCATCTGGTGCAGTTGAAAAGGTGTGTGTGTGGAGTGGGGGGGGGGGGGTGTTAGGGAGGAGGGGCGATGAGTCCAAAGGATGAACTCCATCTGCAATTGTGTCCTCAACTGCTTTCCCCTGCTAGCCACACGATATTTGTGGCTGGCCTGCCCTGCTTTTGTTATCAAGCCCAGAGAGGGCAAGAGACTAGCTCGAAGCCACACTGCAAGTTGGCAGCAGAATCAGGCCGAGAACTCTGGATGCTTAGAAAGCTTCACACAGACCTGAGAAAGTACCAAGGGAAGACCTGTTCGCTAACTGGGCAGCACTCACTGCATGCCAGCGCTGTTCCAGTGCCCCAGCCAGGGCATTGCTCCCTGTGTCTGTGTGTCTTCAGTGATGCACACAGGTGACGGATTGGCTTTTAATAGCATGCTTGGAAGGTTGAGGCCACCCAGCGGCACCTAGAAAGAAGGGCCTGCAAATCTACTTCAGACCAAGCAGCCTTTCCAGACCCTGGGGAGCACAGTTCTTCTTGGACACACAAGGAGGCCAGGAGTTGAAGTTGATTCCATGATGTAGTTGATTCCATGGTTCCCGGTTGTAGCTATACCTAGAGTCCCATCCACATTCATGTTTATATCTCTTCACTCCATGGGGTGCTCATGGCTCCAACTCTTCTGAAGCAGACCACCAGGATTTTGTTTAAGAGGCCTCTGGATAGGTTGGAACCGCCAACCTTTTAGTTTGTAGCTGAGTGCTAAACAACTTGTGCCATGCAGGGTGCTAAGCTCAGAAACTCAGTCGGTGCTTCATGATCTCAGTTGGAATTATAGAGAGGGTCAGTGATGATCCATTGACTGCTGGGTAATTGTTGATGTAGTCTCCCTGTGCAGACATGTAAAGTACCTGAAAACTTAAAATCCAACTCATTGAGTGCATCATCCTGCCGTGCGCCAGCCCAGCAGCATGCTCTGCTGGGGACATTTGGCCATGCCTGGAGACATTCTGAAGAAGGGAGTCCCACTGCCATCTAGTGGGCTGAGACCAGGGATGCTCGCTTAGCATCCTGGTGCAGGGAACAACACAGCCCCACAAGAACGATGTTGGCCAAAATGTCAGCAGAGCTGCCACTGGGAAAATGGTCTAGTCCAAGCGCTGACCTTCGTAGAGGAAGAAAGCCAATCCAGAGCAGCTAAGTGACCTGCTGTGGGTTGCACAGCCTGATTCCAAGCCCAGTACTATACCCAAAGCTGTTACCACGCCCAAAATTAAACAGCAATAGCTGCCCAAAGGCCTCTTAGTTTGAGGACCAAGTAAGAC